>NC_089754.1:24180677-24188177 GCF_040412425.1 Macrobrachium rosenbergii | reverse complement strand
AATACTCAAAAGCGTATTGTTCCTTTACATTTTCGATTAAGATATCCAGAAGTCTATATAATTTATTCATATCCGTTCCTGCTTCTCGGATTTTCTTGTGATAATATTCAATTTTTCTCTTCCTTATTAGATAAAAGTGTAAAGGTTTCTGACTGCAGTTCTTCCCAGACACCTCCCATCTTTAACCTTTGTCATTTGTCTTCTTTACGTCTTTTTTCCCCTTCTTGAGTCTCAGAATATCACCATCAAACCAAGGTGATCTGCCCTTAATGTTAGTGCATTTTTCTATTTAAGTGCACAGATTATCATATTTACTTTGATTTATCCGATTACCAGCTCTCATAAGACAATTTACACATTCTGCTCTCTGTAAATTAAGAGCTCTTTGTTGGGTGAGTCGGTAGAGCTGCGGACTGTCACTCGATGGGCCGGAGTTCAATTCCCCGGCCGGCTGATGAAGAGTTAGAGGAATTTATTTCTGGTGATAGAAATTCATTTCTCGCTATAATGTGGTTCGGATTCCACAATAAGCTGTAGGTCCGGTGCTAAGTAACCAATTAGTTCTTAGCCACGTAAAATAAGTCTAATCCTTCGGGCCAGCCCTAGGAGAGCTGTTAATCAGCTCAGCTCAGTGGTCTGGTAAAACTAAGGTATACATAACATCTGTAAATTAAGGTTGCCATGATTACAAGGTATATTAATATCTTCATTTATTCTCTGGATCACTTTATTAATAAAACTGTGCTGAGAAAAGTTTGATACATTCCTAAAATTCATTTTCCTTATCACATTGTATTGCAGCATCGCTATTCTAAAAGATATGAGCTTATGCACTGGGGATATTGTGCACTTCGCCACACTAATATACATTACACTCGAGATGGTTACACATTCAACATTATTAAACAATCAATGTGATTCTAATAACTCATTAAAAACAACTGTGTAATGGCATTCTGGGTCATCCATCCACAGATTTAAAGTCCCCACAAATATAGCCTTTTGTAGTAAGTATGTCGATCAGTTCCAGAAATATGCAAAATTCCTCGATGAACACATTCACACTTGACAGTGCAGACCTACAGACAACAATAAATGAAATTCTCAGATCTGAGTATTTGAAGCTTACCTCCACATATTCAAACTAGTTACCTGGGTTTCCTTTATTATTCTAAGATGATAGGTTTTTTTTAACAGAATAAATAGACAATTTCCGTCTTTTTGTTTAACTATCATATTGGAGACCCCTGGTTCAGTGACGATTGTAGAAGTGCTTACTTGGAGAAACAGGAAGCTAAAAATCTTTAGAACAAGAATACCTCTCATTTTACATGCCATAATTATACCCAACTAAGAGTTGTGGTTCAGGTACTTTATGCTTCAGCTGAAAATAATACCAGGGTTTAACTATAAAACAAAGCTTTTTCGCACAGTTCAAGAACGAAAAAGGCTGGCTAATATCAAATCTGCACTATAATCCTTTTATATTGATGTGTTTGACAGTAAACAGAGAAATCAGCCATCCAATATGCCTCTTTTCTGTTCTCCTGAAGCTACGATGACTTGTTTAGCTTGTTGAGTTTTTGGTCCTGTGAAATTAATCGTCCTTCAAAACTTATGCTTCTGAAGATGTAGACCCATTTTTTTTTTCTTTTGTGAAAACTGCTAATTACTCAGTTCCAAAGCTGTCACTTTTTTTTTTTTAAGTTAGCCAGAAGGTATTCCTTTTGCACTTGTTAGTGAATTGATAATGTTATAAAATGAGGTAAATGTGGTTGGGGTAGCTCTAGCCCTGGTGATTACCACCCGATTTCTATAACTTCCAAATTATCTATAGTTTTTAACCACCTGTTGTCCAAACGTTTGAATGTCTGTACTGGAAGTAATCATTTGTGTTCTAGTTTACAGCTTGACCATCTTAACTGGTTGCTTTGCCTTCATACTGGCAAACTCTTAAGTGAGGGCCTAATAAAGTCACATCATCCTATTTCCAGATCAAAACATTCTACAGTAGGTAGAACGATGGACCAAAATGTTTGAAGTGAGTTACTTAAAACACGTAGGGAGGGTCGATGAAAGGTAGGTGATGCAGTATGAATAAATTAGAAGTGTTGTCAGGAGGGAAAAGGTGGGAAGAAAGTGTTTGAAGGATAAGTTGGTGTAGTGTTCGTGTCCTTTGGAGGTATTTGAAGGGGCTGATGCTATGAAATTTTTTTTGTACAGAAGGTAAAGGATAAACAGTGCCTGTTATCTTGTTTTTATATAGAGCCACATCCCATTAGGAGCAGCTTATTAGTGTAAATATATGTATGCACACATACATTCACACACCTACATATACATATTATATATATATATATGTATATATATAATTTATGTATATATATGTGTGTGTGTTAGCTTTCTAAACCCCAGCACGGCTTTTCAGGATGACGATAATAGTCCCATGCCTCTTGTCTCCCTAGGTTACAGCCCTTTACAGTCGACTAACTACCAAACACAGAATTATTTGCTTAGTTCAGCAGTGACCCTTTAGTATTCAAGAATGTGACAAAACTGCTCCTGTTCGCACAGTAACAAAACCTGGGACCATCTGCTTATAACTAGTTCCCATTTCCAACGGAGGTAATATTGCATTTCAAACGCCACAACAAGGGGAGCTACATTCCTTTCCCCTCTCGCGCCGACGCACAGGCCTTGAGCCCTCTTGATTTATATACGCATTTGCCTACACCCACGCACTTACGTACGTACACTCGAGCACAGGCAAGCTGGCAACCCCTGCTTCGAGTGGCTAACTTCACGTCTTGTTATGCAGTGCAATGAAAAACAATTCGTTTTCCCAGTGCACCATTTACAGAGGCTATTGCCATTAATTTTAATGAGGGATTTTCATCACTACGTACTGACGAGGCGAGTGCCCTAACGGATTCATCAGAAATATACATATAGAAATATACATACATATATATATATATATATATATATATATATATATATGTTTGTGTATATGTGTATGTATATTTATATATATGTATGTATGTATGTATGTATATATATATATATATATATATATATATATATATATATATATATATATATATATATATATATATATATATATATATATATATATATATATATATATATATATATATATCATCTTGAGGAGGAGGTGAACTGCAGAATAGGTGAAGCATGGAATGCGCAAAAGACTTGAAGAAATTTCAATGTTAATGGAAGCCAATATCGGAATATACGTGGGGATTATTGAGCGAACTTCGTGGAGGTGGAATACAAATGTTGAATGCATGTGGAAGACTAAAAGGCTGATGCATTTCAGATTGATTTCTGCATAATATACGTGGTATTAGAATGATTTAAAATTGTTGTAATATGTAGAAGTGGTGAAAAGGTTAGTCAGTGTAAGTGAGGGATGTATCAAAGTATTTTCAGACGGTCTGGTCATGAGGAAAGAATGTAGGACAATAGGTCGGAGAAAGTTGTTCATAATTTGAGAGGATTACGATGAAGGAGGAGAGGAAAACACGGAGAATGCTGGACGGAGGAGGTGGGAAAAAGAATATCCAGAAAATTGTAGTGCGAGCGCAAGACAGAGGCTAATGGCATAGTACGCTTGTGCAGGAGGTTTTGATGCTTTCTGATGAGTCAGTCTTCTGCAAACGAGCAAAGCGGTTAAAGGTGTGGAAGTTTCCTGCAAGGAAAGTTCGTCCCCGATTCAGTGGTCAGAATCTGAATGTGGCTGTAATCAGGGTCAAGTTTTTCCCCACAGACACCCGCTGTTAGAAGAAATTTCCTAACGTTGAAATACACATACACATATATACACATATGTGTACACAGATATATTTATGCTTGATATCATCATATCACTAACAGAGGCATATTTTTCTCCCCCAAAAATGCTATGAGCCATTTCTTATATTAAAAAATGGAAACAGATATACAGTAATTTCCTATTCAGCCGACAGGGGCGACACTTTCCAGACAGATCACCATCTCCTTAGATCATTTTGTATATCATATTACCATTTTTATTTTTAGAAAGTTGCTTTATATGGGCTTCTACAGGTAACAAACGAACGAAAATATGCTGTAATGTTTTTATACTTGATGAATTTCACTGCCGTGCCTCTCAAGTGTTAGGCCACTATGATATGAAGGTCCTCAAACTACTTATAATTCTACTCCCTTCTCTTCCAACAGTTTCTGTATTTGGCAAGAGCTTATTCTAATAACAAACTAATTGCTTCATGTTTAAGCATACATACACGCGCGAGCCTATACGCTTATAAGTATATATATGTATATATATATACATATATATATATATATATATATATAATATATATATATATATATATATATATATATATATATATATATATATATATATATATATATATACTGTATATGTATATGCAGAATGCTCTAAGGAGAGGTGGTCTGCTGTCTGGAGAGTGTCGCCCCTGGCGGCTGAATATGAAATTGCTGTCTGTTTCCATTTTTTAATATAGGAACTGGCTTATAGTATCTTCTGGGGAAGAAAAATGTGCTTCTATTAGTGATATGATGATATTTGCTCCACTAGTGGATGTACAGTATATGGAACTATGCCATATTTTTGTACGTTCCTTACCTATGCAATACCGAGTATGACAACTTTGTGAAGAAAAAACAGGCACCAAGGAACGGCCTGGGGACTTACGAACATAGGAAAATGAAGGCTTGATAACAGACTGGATTCGCTGGTTATAATTTTTTTGTTATTTTAAGTTAGGCTCTGGTGGTTGAATAAGCCATCACTGTACACTAATGTTTGTTTATTATCTAACTTCGTCCTAATGTCAGGGATAATAAAAAAAAAAAGCAATATCATGGTAGCCCCAGATTTTAATTTTGAAAGTCATAACCCAATTTCCAGCAGTTAGAAATTATTAGAAAATTTCCAGTGTTTGCAAGAAGGCTGAACACGTGTCATACCTCGGTTGTTATCCGTACTGGAATCTCGCTGTGAAGTTGGACAGCCTGTCTAGACTATCTGGTCACATGTCTGCATGAGTTCTTTGCTCTTGGGCAACTCGTAAGAACCTTGAACAATCCTTTGCGGCAAAATTCATTGCATAATCCAGTTACTCCTTTTTAAGGACAGATGATTATATGTAAACGTTTTGTTTATTAGTTTATATAAATATATATATATATATATATATATATATATATATATATATATATATATATATATATATATATATATATATATATATATATATATACCTGCTGCAATAAATCATCCTTTTTCTCTTCCTACTGCATACAAGTCTCATTAACACCACATCTTTCTTGTTTTTCCCTAAACTGTGATTATATATATAAAAAAATTATACGTATGAAGAAGTTTCAAGTATTTAAAATCCATGGTTCTTCAGTATCATGCAATACAAGAGTTTGTTTACTTTAACGCATGAATATCCCAGAGATGCGCGAGCATCGTGCATCTGGCACAAGCAAAACTCGAGTACAACGTAGCACTATGAAAACGTGTTACACAGGGAAACCGGCAAGGATAAGATTAAAAAGAAAACAAAATATAAAAAAATAAACTCTGCCTTGGTCCTTCGTTCGAAGGATTTAGACAATGGGGACTCTGCATGCGGTCTCCTTTTGTGATATTTGTGCATGGCAACTACCCCAGGGCTGAGTGATGCGTACAAAGGCAAAAGTCGTTGGGGAGAGTGAGTAGCGATGTCGGCGGGGCTCGCGGGATTCGGTGGCAATGCTGCAACAACATCATTGCAAGTGGCTACAGCGACTAATTTTAAGGTCCGCTTACTTATTAGTTCATTACCCTCCCAGTCAAGTCATTGCGGTGTTACGCTTTTACTAACGATCATTACTCAACCATGTTTGTACTGATATGCGCTCTTGAACACTTAGTTGCTTCTCTTCTTTTCTTTTTATTGCAGAGGCTCGGATGATAATATAACGTTGGTTTGTCGATGTGTCACTCAGAAAACAGTATCAATCAGATTTGCTATCTATAAATAGACTTTTTAACATAAAGGTATGTCTTCTTAGCTTTAGAAACTAAAGGTGAAAGAAGCATAGATTATGTCTTGTGCACACCATGGTCTAAGGAATATCTGAGGAAAGGAGAAGGGCAGGTAGGCCTATAGAATTGAAGCATAATAGTCTCCTCCTTACAGAGTTAAATGGGTATATTCTATACCTGAATATCTATTTAATCTTGAGATCAAATAGACTAACCGTAATTCAGATTCTGAATGAATCCCTGTGGAAGAAGATATGGTTAAGCAAAACAGGGAGAATGGTTTGTTTATATACAAAAGGAACAATGAGGTTGCTTAACAAATAGTTTAAGAGACCGACACTTGAAAAGTGAATGAAATCAAAGCTGGAATTATTGCAGTTTTTTATTTTAACAGAAAATTTATCGAGAAACTAACGTGTTTAAAACAGATACATGCACGCTTTATTGGCTTGCCTTATGAAAGATTCTGCGAGGGCTAAAACAGGTATAATTCAGTCAAAGAATATTGAACTATAACTTAATACCAAGGACATAGAAAAGATTAAATATTAAGAGAAGAAACCTAAAAACTCAAGAAACAGTTAGGTACTGCAGTTACATACAAACTTTATTTAAAATGAGATAGTCTTGGTTAGTTCTTTAAAGTCAATTTGCAAGCTTGTCGCATTTACCGAGCTTCTCACTTCGAATTCTGTTTACAATTTGATTTGGGATGTTCGTTCTGAAGATTGTATGATATAAAAAAAAAATTTTGATTTCGCTGAATGGTAGTAAAACGAATTTTACAAAGCCGCCGGCTAAAGTCTTTTTAGAAATCCTACACACCTTCGGGTTTTTGTGGTTGGAAGAGCCTTCTCATAATCTTGAATTACTGGCAAAAAAGAATCACGGGTTAGTCTTAATAACTTCCCTCTTTGAGAGTCTCTAGCCTATTCAGTGGTACCTAAAAACTAGTGTTTAGGAAGTTTATTTGCTATTATGTAACTAACAACGTAACGTAATCCCCGTCTACTTAGCTTTTTCTAATATTAATCCGTTTTTATCAAGACTCGCTACATCATTATTGGTAGCTTAAAATTTGTGAAAATAAAAACGCCACGCGCGGATAAATTAAAAAATACTTACTAACTCATATCCCAATATTAATATTCTGGCCGGCACAGAGGTACTTATCAATTATCTGTAATTCGTTTTGGGTGTAAGTTATTGCTAAGTACAATGAATTCGATACCAGTTATATTTGTGGTTTAGTATATATTATCATAAAAAAGTCACGCGTGTAAAGTGATAAAATTTTATATATATATATATATATATATATATATATATATATATATATATATATATATATATATATATATATATATATATATATATCTGTGTGTGTGTGTGTGTATGTATGTATGTATATTTATATATATATATAT
>NC_089754.1:23975677-24175677 GCF_040412425.1 Macrobrachium rosenbergii | reverse complement strand
AAGTGAACATGGGAAGACGAACTGGTACGGACAAGAGTTTGTTAGGTTATGTATTATTACAGCGCAGACAGAAGAGTAAGTTGATGGTGAGACGAAGCGAAGTTGGAGGTATATCTGATCACAATTTAAGCAAAATTTAAGACAGATAGAAGTTCGAGCTGCAGAGGCAAGGGCTGACATGTAGCAGGAAGGGTATTTAAGACCAGTGAGTTTCCAAAGATGAAACTGGGGAGAGCGTACATGAAGAAAATGGATAATAAATGGTCTAGTGTTAAAGACACAGATAGTGAAGGAGTATATGATGTTTTAGAAAGGGGGGAAGACCATAGAAGAAATGAGAGAATGTATGTAAGATAGGAATGAAAGGTAAATTTAACGTTAGGAGGAGGTTCAGTGCGCTGCTGATAAGACTCCTGTGAAGATGTATGAAGTGGCTAATGGTGTGAAAGCGTCCTGCACGGGATTTCATCCATGATTCAGCAGTAAGAGTAATAGTATGAATGGGGCAGTGATCTATGCCTCGCCTCTCCTAGGGAACCACCCTCTGTTAGGAGAAACAGCCTAGTGATATATATATATATATATATATATATATATATGTGTGTGTGTGTGTGTGTGTGTGTGTTATATGCGTGTGTATGTGTTCAACCAAGCTAGGAAAAATGTTGAAGGCAATGGGAAAAGTCCTATTATGGCATATGGGAGCGAGCGGCAAGAAGCATGACGGATGTAGCCTAATTATAATACAGTTGTTGCATAAAACCGTATGGTCGACTCGTCAGAACAGATACAAAAAGGTGGCGTGAAATACAGATTGAACAGAAATATATAAAAGAAAAATGAGTAAAAACTAGGAAACAGGTGCTTTATTATCATTGTTGAAAATGACTTTGGAAACACCAACAGAAATCTGTGTGGTACTAATTCTTTTTTTTTTTTTATATACGCACAGGGCTATTTATATAATGAAAAAAAAAGGTCCCAAAGGAGTGTTTAATACCCAGACATGCTTCAGAAACTTTGCCTGCTGCATTCTGTGTTACCCGATACAGGATGCTGGGACAGGGGGTAGTGTAACAAAGTTGAACAATGTATTACATGCAAGTCCGAGATCCCAGCTCTCTCTCTCTCTCTCTCTCTCTCTCTCTCTCTCTCTCTCTCTCTCTCTCTCTCTCTCTCTATCTGTTCAGTGCAACAGTTCCTGTGAGATCCTGGTCGGAGAGATGCATCAGACAACGCCGCTTGGCCCAATCAATACAGTCGAGGAGATTTTCCATCCTAATATTTTGCTAAATTTCTGGGCAAGGCTTCAAGTAATTACTGTGTGTGCGTGTTTATTTTTAGTGCAATAAAAACCGTGCCATATAAGCTGCCATACACCTTGCTTTTATATAATGTATTTTAAACGCCCAAACATAAGCGCGCACAGAAATTGACACAACACACGCCCAGATGTATGATATTTTAGCGTATATGTCAGATCAGGCAAATAGGGCGATTTCGAGTCAGGAAGCGCATCCATTCGCAAAAACATCTGCCAAAATCAATATTAAAATGAACCGCTTAAGATAGAAGCAGCTGGAGTAGGCTCATTAAAAACAGCGACCCAGACTAGGGATTAATCTAGGAATATGTATACATACATACATACATACATACATACATACATACATACATACATACATACATACATACATACATACATACATACATACATATATATATAGCCACAAATTTTTTCAATACAGAAGTAGCCCAAGGTTAGGAATAACTTGAACCCAAGTGGAATTAAAACTGATAAGTGCATCTGCCCCGCCCAGTATTCGAACTCGGACTTTTGGTCTACATAACTAAAAAACAGTCGCAGAAATATTTCCTTTTCATAAGCATGCCACGGCAAAAGCAATTCATAATGATTAATTGCTATTATTATGAATTTTTCAACTATATTCAATTTATAAATGACCATTCTCAGCTGCCTGGCTTTGCAGGCGTCAATGCTAGAGCGACCTTCAAGGTTTTTGTGCACATCCTGGTGCTACAAAGTTGACCTATATACCATCTGAAGGAGGCACTTTACCTCCTCTTATTGCTACCCATTTTTTGTCCATCGTCTGAGTTGGTTTGGTGTGTCATGTCTGACCGGCACAGGCGGATAACCTGAATTAGGCTAAAATCCTCAAATAAGCAAAGATAACACTTGATCGGCACGCAGACACACTTTTGTTGATAGGTGATAAGTGCTTGAGATTTCGGTTAAGGTAACAAAATGGGGACATCGTTGTGTATCCATAGTCAGATAAAGAACTAGACGCTTACGAGACAGAATTTGCAAGGTAGGTGATAAGCTTGTCTGGTTCCACAGACAGGGTATAAAAAATTAGGGACATAGCAGGCCACAAAAATCATTCATAAAGAGAGGAGTAGCCTAGCCTTGTGCGTACGTTTGTAGGCGAGAGAGCGAGAGAGAAGGAGGGTTGATGTTAGGGGGGGACTCCCTGGGAGGGGGATGGGGGCTTATGTTGCCAAGGTACGATGTTTCAAAAGAGTTTAAGCATGAGATACCGAAGTATGCAAATGAAATGTGAAGCTTCGTTTATTATTGCTGCTGGCGTTGGTCTTGCGTAAAAATAAAGATCGTAATTTGCTCAAAAGTCATGGCTTGTCCTAATTTGTTTGTTAATTTCCTCATTGCATTTCATAATAGCTGCAGGATATTATAAGGCCATCGTGTACACCGAGAACACTGCATACCTGTAGGCAAAGTTTGCAATGGAATAATGCATGTTTGGGTAGGCTGTCTCGCCGGACTCGAAAAAAGGGAAGCTGCACATTCATGTGTACTAATATGTGTCATTTTATAAAATCCGTTCCCGGAAACAGTCATCCAAAGTGTACGATCAGACGTCAAAATACGGTTTAAACACATATATACATAAATATATTATATATATACATATATATATATAAATATATTATATATATATGTGTGTGTGTGTATGTATACGGTATATACATTGTAGCATTCCAAAAGAAAATTACAAGCCCTGTGATGTAGATTATAGCGAGTAAGTCAACGTATTATGAACAATGAAGGAAAACCCGAAGGGGTTGTTCGTATTTATAATATATATATATATATATATATATATATATATATATATATATATATATATATATATATATATATATATACATACATACATACATATACACACAAACAACGCCTTCTGCATTTCCTTCATTGTTCATAATACGTTTGGCTTCCTCAATATAAGGCTTGCAATCTTCTTTTGAAATGCTACGTGGCCAAAATAACAAAAAAAGTAATCCTGCTCACAACTCATGAAGATCAATCCCATCTATAAATTGCAAAACGTCGCCTTCCTCTGGCGAAAAAGATGTGTAGCCACGAGCTGGCGAGAAATGGCAACGTTTATCAACGTTAAGCGCTGGCAACACTGCTAGGGGCTACCCCGGTTGTAATACAATGTTAAACATCGTATCACGGTTGTTGTTAAATTAAACATTCTACCCGTGAACCAAGCGTCATAATTTCATCATTAAACTAAATAAATCACTATTAATTAATATTTTTTGTTTAATAAAATGGTACTTTTAGCAAAATGAAATTGACTGCTACAATTTGTGGTATTCTTAGTCGACCAGTGAATTGTATTAGCCAGTCTAGCCAACCTTTGTATATTGATGAGCATGTATACATTTTCATTCATTTCATATTCTAATAAAGCAAGGTAGTAATTAGATGTATGCTTGTAAATTCTAAAAAGAAAGCTATGGTCGCCGTAAAGGACACATTTCTGCATTGTGTATGAAAGAAAGAAAAATCCCCGCTGGTGATCGCATAGGAGCCAAGGCGCCAGCCTGCTATAAGTAAATAGTGAGCACTGAAACACGGCCGTGGTAGTATGCTACTCTTCGTCTCTTTGCGAAGGTTAGTGGATCCCCGTCTGTTATTGACAATTTAAGTATTGTTCATTGACCGAACCGTTCAGATATAAACAGGGAAACTACAGCAGCTTTGCCTCCCGTCCAACTGAGGTAGAAATGTAGGCTTCGAAAGCTAATAGTTAAACTAACAGGTTAGGCGGTGTATGGAACAACCTGGACGGAGCGGAAGCTTAGGATTTAACGTGGAAGAGGTTAGGAGTGGATTAGATTCATTTTGAAATAATCATTTGCTAATGCTGAAAAATAATGCAGTAGTAAGCCACTAGCAAAACATGAAATAACGGCATAAAATCGAATTAATAACTTTACGCATTTTTTTTTTTTTTACCAAAAACTGACCCCTGAGAATCGGAAATCATTTCGACATGAAGATGAATATTCCTGGAATATATGTGTTTGTGTATATATGTATATATATATAATATATATATGTGTGTAGAATCTACTGGTCACTTTTTACTAGATACATATGTAATTGTAATAGCCACAATGCCCTCTTAACTTCCTGAATTCTTCACATTACAATTACATTATATATATATATATATATATATATATATATATATATATATATATATATATATATATATATATATATATATATATATATATATATATATATATATATATATATATATATATATATATATATATAATATATATATATATACATAGGTGTTATTTGACGTAAAACTATTATTTGATATTGGAGAACGTACGCTGTGATCTTAATCTTCTTAATATTATTAGTAGGAAACTCATACTCAGATTCATCGGAAATTTAATATTACCGAGATGTATACCGATTTTGTTTATATTTGACCATTCATTCCAATGGGTCGCATACTGAACACGGCGTTTATGGGAGTGGTGCTGGTATTAAATAAAACTTTACAGCGAACGAAACGAATGTCAGAAACGTTCAAAGCTTACATTAAAACAGGAAAATTATACTTTCAAGTCCAAAATGTGGTAATAGTTTATAGCAAAATTATATATATTTATATATTTATGACAGTTGAAAGGTAATAATGATAGCGTGTTATTTTGTCACCAGTTTTGGGCAGGACATTGCATATCCGGTGTTTGCGTTTTTTTTTTTTATTGATGCTGAGGCCAAGGTAGAACTAGTAGTTATTCCACTTCAGATATAAAAGTCCTATTATTTTAAGCGTATGAAAGGACCAGAAACATTCCTACTTTTTTTTACCGATACAGGTAATTTTGAAGAGCGTTTCTTAATTCTGCGCGATTTTTATTTAATGGTTTCGATATTATATAGAGATATCGAAATCATGTTCAGTTAATAGGAAAAAATTCAAATAAAAAAAAATAATTACAGTACTAGGCGCGTGAGCATATTTCAACTGCACAATTTTTAAGGTAATAAATATTTTATTATTATATACGCAAAACTTACCTGCAAGTAAATAATATAACGTGTCTAATAATGCTTGTGCTGTGTATGTAGGCTTTAAATGTTAGCTCAAATTTAGCTTTATATTAGAACATTTAAAAGAAAAACGTCGTCAGGTGCACAAATTATAATAATAATAATAATAATAATAATTATTATTATTATTATTAATAATAATTATTATTATTATTATTATTATTATTATTATTATTATTATTATTATTATTATTATTATTATTATTATTATCCGAAAGTTACCGTCAAATATTCTCCCTAATAACCAAACAATAATACAAACAAGGTTTTTCTCTTGATGTTCTGAAGAGCGAGTTCATTTTTATTTCAGCGTTAATTTCTGTTATGGTTCAACATGAATTTTCATAATTTGGGGATAAACAGGGTTGACTTGCTTTATTATTAGTCATATATATATATATATATATATATATATATATATATATATATATATATATATATATATATATATATATATATATGTATATTTTGTGTGTGTTTGTATGTAAGTACATATATATCATTGCATGAAATGTAGTTTCATATATATATATATATATATATATATATATATATATATATATATATATATATATATATATATATATATATATATATATACTATATATATATATATATATATATATATATATATATATATATATATATATATATATATATATATGAATGGGGGTCAGAATTGATGAGGTTCTAACCTTAGTTATTTTCAGTTCTTTTTATTTTTTCTGTGTGCTTTTTTTCTTCATTTCATAATATACAGTATGTTTGAAAATTCGACTCCCCTAATTCAGTCAATTCATCTGCACTTCCGTAATTTAAAAGGTTTCAGTCGACGGTAACTAATTAAGGATATAAAGCATAAAGAAGAATCGAATTGTCACCAACAAAAAAAACTAAATTATAAATTGTTTTAAATTAGGCAATATATATATATATATATATATATATATATACATGAAAATATAGCAACATATGTATGTATGTGTGTTGTATGTATGCATGTGTGTATGTATATACATATATATATATTGTGTATATATATGTACATACAATACATATATATGCATATGTAGTTATATTTCATGTTTGTATGTATATACATATACATATTATATATATATATATATATATATATTATATTTCATGTTTGTATATATATATACATATATATATATATACATTGTATATGTTTATATATGTGTCAGTAATAATGTAGGGAGTCAACCCTATTCATCCTCAAATTATGAAAATTTTTTTATGAAACCGAACAGTAATTAACACGGGAATAAAAAGCAACTCAGTCTTCAGCACATCAGAGAAAAATCTAATCACTAATATTGTTTAATTAGTAAACAGAGTATGTGACAGTTGCTTTCAGGTAATAATAATAATAATAATAATAATAATAATAATAATAATAATAATAATAATAATAATAATAATAATAATAATAATAATCTGTATACCTGAGCAGGATTTGTACTTAACTTGTCCAATATAAATCACACCCATATATGTGTATATTAACTTTATCACATACACAGTTGTTCTGTGCATTAGTAGAATTATTAAAAGGACCTCATTCAAACTGGATGGTATCTAATGGAGTATTTATTCAGAAAAAGTTATTTTTTTAATAAATACTCCATTAGATACCATCCAGTGTGAATGAGGTCCTTTAGTTATATGTGTGTATATGTATATATATATATATATATATATATATATATATATATATATATATATATATACAGTATATAATACATTTATATGTATGTGTGTGTGTACATATAAAATATATACGTATATGTAAATGAATATACACATATAAGCATATATATGTGTGTATATACGTATGTGTATGCTCTACTGTATATACATGTATAGATCTATGTAAATATACACACGTATATATGTATATACAGTATAGCATACACATACAATTTATACACACATACATATATATAATATATATATATATATATATATATATATATAAATATATAAGTATATATATATATATATATATAAATATATATATATATATATATATATATATATATATATATATATATATATATATATATATATATATATATTGTTATGCCATGGGTTCTTTCATTGGCCTTTCTCATTAATAAACTTCTAACTCGCTCGTATTTTATCATTTAACTTTCCAAAAGACTTTATTTATTTATAAGCCCCCAGTAGGGTTAATAAAGCACCTGGGAAAAGTCATCACCATATATTTGAAATGAAAAATATGAAAATAACACCTATCCATGATTAACCATTCCCAATTAATGCAAAAAGAATAACACCTTAACACAACTATAACACGAATAACTCCCTGTACACACATTTACATTAATATTACGACAGCCAGCCTGTAGAATGTGCGAGCCTTAGCAATAACTCAGTCATTTACAATTTTATTTACATATCCAGAAGTAACTGTCCATGTAAACACAAACCAGTGACTCTGATTGTACAAGGTCTCTTCTTACGAAGTTATTTAAACAAAAGGACACAAAACAACTTGCTTTATAATATTACATTTTTCTTGGTAAAACTACCTAGAGGGGAAGCTCAATGTTCGTAAGTGACTGCATTTTTATGATTATTGTACCATAACACCTAAACAAATTATATATACACTGTACAGAGTGTACGGTATATATATATATATATATATATATATATATATATATATATATATATATATATATATATATATATATATATATATATTGTATATATATGTATATATATGTGTGTAATATATTTTGTATATATAAGTATTTATATAAATATATATATGCATATATATAATATATGTATACATAAATATTATATAATACAAAGTATATACTCGTATAGTTGAAATGTATTTTCTTGCGTTTATTATTTTTTCTTGTCATCTGCTGCAAAAACCTATACTCTCACATCTTTCAGAGCTACACCAGAACAGGACTCATAAAAAAATAAAGTAACAACACATGATCTATTGGACAACGATGCTGAATCCACTCACTTGTCGACAAGGTTAGGTTCCTGAACGAAAATCGGTGCTATTCAAAATGAGGATGGCTTAACTGGCGGTCAGCTTTAGGTGAACCTATTCGTATCCTTTACGGAAAAGACTTCGCTTCATAATGTCTTGCAGATCATCTTCTTATGTCTCGTAGTTATAAAAGTAATTCCCAAGTTTCTGATCTGGACTGAGCTAGAGCAGCGCTTTATCGAATCCATAGGAACGTTTTCGTGTCCGTTTAAGGAATTCTGATATTTGCCAGCCTCATGTATGTATATATATATATATATATATATATATATATATATATATATATATATATATATATATATATATATATATGTGTGTGTGTGTGTGTGTGTGTGTATATATATATATGTATATATGTATATATATTGTGTGTATATATATATATATATATATATATATATATATATATATATATATATATATATATATATATATATATATATATATATATATATATATATATATATATATATATATATATATATATATATATCCACAGACCTTGTACAATAAACTTTCATGTAACTGGTAACAAAGAACATCCTGAAACATATAGGAGTAGGAAATCGTTCAAGCAAATATTTATTATATATTTTAATGTGATGTGTTTAATCTTAGCTAGACCCATACAGCTGACCTGTAGCATCACTTCTAGGTTCTTCTGCTGTGTTAATATTTAATTAGAGGTTCTTCTGCTGTGTTGATATTTAACTAACAGTATAGGCGGAATAACATGATTCCCCGCAGTGAAGGCTGTCAGCGTCAATTCTTTTTATGGCAGACAACACTAACTCTGCATCTTGGATTATTGTGCGACTGCGGAGTAGATACTGCCTCTCAGTTTGAAGGACACGATACTGAATTTGGCGCTGTGCATTTTGGGAATTTTGAGAAGTATAATTTATCACATACGGTGTAAAATAAATAAAAAAAATAGTCTGAGTAGAATGACCTGAAACGAATACTTTGTTCAGGGTACCTGAACAGTGGCATAAATATTTTAGGTGTGACTTTGAAGAAAACATCAAATATGGAAATCGTCCTATAATTATATTTTTCCCCAAATAGTATCTGCAACAGACAAATTCATATTCTACTGTGCATTTTGTCTTGACATTACGGGTTGATTTGATCCACTGTGTTCATTTTATTATAAAATACATTACATAGGGCGGAAATCAAGCTAGTTCTTCCTAATCTTAGCTAACCAAAACATCAGTGATTTTGTTGCAATTCCTTGAAGAAAAAGAAACACACACACACACACACACACACACATATATATACAGTATATATATATATATATATATATATATATATATATATATATATATATATATATTATAGCATTAGAAAATTTTGTAATAGCCAAAAGCCTTCTAAGGAACTTTGGCCCTAACCCCCATTTTTTTTTAATGAGGTGCTTGTTGTACATTGGAATCGAGAGTAGTTGTGGTTGTTCGTCAGAGTCCCCAGATTCATTGACTCGTGTCTGGTGTATCTAAAATTGTTGAAGTCTGCCGAAGGGAATATTGTTGGTTCTAGTCAGGGCTGTTAGGGAAACACATGGGGTGTTTGGTGCAGATTCAGGCAAAAGCACCAAATTTGGCTCAAATGTTCCTTTCATATTATGTTACTGATTTTTGATTGGCGCCAAGACAAAGATGACTTGGAGTCAGTATAATGTCCAGATAAAAAATGGTCACCATCCATTTAGAAAATCGACTACTATATTGAGCGAAAAAAGGCTGTAATCATGAATAGAATTAGTTTTCGCAGCTTTTGTTTTCCTAAAATATTCAAATATTGTTATAATCATAGTTAAAAGAATACAGAACAGTGGCAAAAAAGTAATTTTATTTGTAACAGCGTGTTTTACATATTGTCACGACACACAAATTACGAAGTAATGGTTAGAAAATCCTGGTAGCTGCAAGTTCATGAACATTTTGGATGTAGATTACAAAAATGGCATATTTCTAATGCTGACCCTATTATAAAGGCTTTATGTCTTTGTAGACATGACGAGTCTAATGTCAACCACTACATAATTCACTATTGTTCAGACATAATTTCATTAAATAGAAAGTATGCTCTACAGTCGTCCGCCATTTAGCTGTGTCATCCTTCTGCCATCCCCATCTACTGAAGTCAGGGAAATTCTGTAGAGCCACCGTTACTTCATTAAAAAAAAAAATTATGTTTGCAGAAGTACCCGCTTAACATGCAGCAACATTGCAGCTTGGGTTGGTGGAATATTTTCCAGTGATTTACATCCTGTTGTAAATAGGTGATGCCCTACTTCATTTACAATAACTGCACTGCATCTTTTTTTGTACAATGAGGGCTGAATTTTCTGACAGAGCTATTGAGGTTTAGGGTGCTATTCCACGCTGACCAAGCTGTCTTTTTGCCACATCTAGGAAAATGTGAAGAGGCATCACAACCGTTTAGGAGTGGAGGAAATGCCAAAGATTTTGCTTAACCAAGATTTGAACATATTTCATGAATTGCAGTCTCACAAAAGGTGGACTACCAGTACTACAATGTCACTATCATTTGCAGTGTTTGCTAATTGAAGACTGATTCTGGTGTCTTCCCCAGCATGATTACATGGTTGCAGATCTATAAGATCACAATCTCTGTTGGATAGCACCCTGTCAAAGTAGGTGCTCAGCATGAGTTTTCCTTCCATAAATTTTAACAGTACTTATACTGATGGATGAGAAAAGTTCCCTCTTGTTCTTTGCATTTTTCAGGAAGCCATCCCAATCATTCTTTGGAATTCTTTCACTTCCATCACCAACTCTTGTTCGTGGACCTTTCCCATGACGTTTTTGTGCAAATGCCTTCAGGTTATTTGCCTCAGGATAAACATCCCATATAACGTCAGTGCGTTGGTTACCATTTTCCGCTTGAGCTTGCAGAAATGGTATTATGTGTAGTATTACATACTAATTAAAGTTTTTTGCTTTTGTAGGGAATACCATGAGAACAGCTGCTGCTATGTTAAACACCTCATCTTTGCCTTGTGACAGATCATTTGCCTGACTAGCTGGTGCTCTGATACACTGAAGAATGTCAGACTTCATTCCAGATCTTAGAAAATCTCATTCAGTGAGGTTTTTGCTTCTTTTCCACGGATTTACATTTGGCCTTTGGCGAATGGAAGTAGGTTATTTTGCTTAATGATATCAGTTTCTAGAACTGAATGCTTTTCAAGTCTTTCAGTTACATATGATTTGTGTGTGTACATTCCCACCAACTTCTTTGATACAGCAACTGCGTGCTCCATGACATTTTGTATTCCAAGAGCAACAAGCTCCTTGTTTGCTCAGAGGGATGGATTAACTAGCTGTTCAGCTACGTTTAGAAATGTAAGCACATACATTTGATACACAACATGTAAATTATGCCTTCTTCTGGATTGACCTTTGGATGAGAACTGTTTGTCATGCACTGCTAAAACTCTTCAACAGTCTATGCACAGTGAGGACTGGCCAGCATAAATAAAGTCAGTGCTTCTGGGTCTCATACATTCCTGTTGCATACACGAGTTCCTGCAGGCTCTTGTTGCCCTGTCCATGTGCTTGATTTTTTCCAATGAAGCTGAACTTTTTAGCAAAAATCTGCACCACAGAATTTCTCTTTAAGAATTCAGCATACATCTCTGGGTGCTTCTGGGAAGCAGCATCGTATTACTGGTAGCCCACGCGTGTAATTTTTATGATCTAGGGTGTATGGAACCAGCCATATAGTTCATCACGTGATTGTACATACACCGTGAAATCACCTACTTGAATGGACGCTCAAAGCTTGACGTCAGCATTTCAATTTCCATGAATATTGAGCTAAACTTGAACTGAAGTGCAGTGTGTCAACCCTTGTTTACATCTCAAATGGGCATGGGAAGTCATTTGGATGTAATTCTTTAATAGCGTTATCTGAAAGGTAATGTGACCCAACATAATCAAATTTGCATATTTCTACCGATTTTTAATGTTTGTAGGATTTCAAAAGAGATTTTGTCGTGTTTGGAATATAAATTATGGCAAACCTTGCTGACACCTGCCTTAGAGCTCATCAAAAATCAAGAAGGTATACAATGTGTGGGCCAGATTTGGTTCTTTCGCCAAAAAATGAACCAAATGTCTCTAACTCCCTTGAATATTCCTGAAAAGAACTCAGAGGCTAGAATGACCTCTCATGTGTTTATACATTTTTATTTGTAAAATTACTGTTCAGTTTTTAGTAAGATGTGTGAAGAATTTTATAGATACTCAATGTCTAGATCAAGCAGCCAAGCGTCCAACTTTTTCAGTGAATAATATGTATTGTAATATTAAATATTTTTTATGATTTTTAGATTTATGAGGACCGTTGAATCTAAAGATTTTTTTCTTTTTTAAAGATTTATGAAATTAAGGAGGTAGACAGGTGGAAAGATTTGCTTATAGTTTTCTTTGACAATTAGTGAAATGAAGGCCCGATTCATTTTTCAAAGTAATTTCTACCACTGAATGTATATGTTATTTAAAATTTGAGCTTTGCATTTTTATTGTGTGTTAGATTTTTTGCAAATAATCGTCGTTCCTTTGCACTGCACTGGCGTAAATGATTGTATTTTGTAATTATTGCAAATCATATAGATTTTGTTCACATACGGCTTCCATGCTTTTATTTGTCTGAGTTGGTAATTAGAAGTGCAAATAGTAAGAGAAGCATTTCTTTCCTTGGCGTTGTTTGAATGAAATTGATAATCTGAGATATATCGCTCAAATTTAATAAAAAAGAAAACATAGAAGACGGAAATATCACTTCCTTAAAAGAATACTGCAGTATGTTTAGCCTTTCTGTAAATGGCGAAGACCTGGTTCATATGGAATAAAATAATCAATCAAAGCAGAACAGAGCAGAAAGTCAGAAACTTGATATTAGTCAAATTTGAGAGTCGTAGTTGTCAAAGCTGTAAACTTTTTTTGTCAAAGATTATCATTCACCGTCTAACTTCGTCGCACGGCTTAGATTCAGTTCCGCTATCTGTCGCTTTCGGCGCTTCTCCGGTATCTAATACTAGTTGCCTTACCCTGTGGGGGAACCAAAATTCAGTTCAGAACTTCGGCTGTGTCGTGGGATTCCAGACTTGGCACTGAGTTCCTTGCTGTGAGGATGTACAAAACCACCCAGCCCCTTACTTCTGTATTGATTGATTTATTTTTAATTATGTACATTTTCCTATTGTTACTGTATTTCTATATATATACACACATATAGGCTATATATACTGTATATATATATATATATATATATATATATATATATATATATATATATATATATATATATATATATACAAATATATACGCATATATAATTAAAAATATTTATTTATTATACATATATATATACACATATTTAACAATATGTATATATGTATGTACTGTATATGTATACATATATATATATATATGTGTATGTATATATATATATATATATATATTTATATATTTAAATATATATAAATATATATATATATATATATAATATATATATTTATATATTCAAATATATATATATATATATATATATATATATATATATATATATATATATATATATATATATATATTTATTATACATATATATGCATATATATTTAAAAAAATATATATATATATATATATATACTGTATATATATATATATATATATATATATACTAATATATATATATATATATATATATATATATATATATATATATATATATATATTTATATGAACTGTAATCTCTTATAAAAAGACTTACTTTTTTATATACAAATATTATTAAAGCCACAAATATCGTTTAATACCCAATTTACTTTACAGCGGGAATAACTTTCACCCAGCGGAAATTAGAACTGATAAGTGCATCTGCGTTGGCTAGGAATCAAACCGTGGTCTGGTTTAGAGACAACGATAAACAGGGATATTGACCACCCGGCTGAGATGGCCGGCGCTGAAGCAGTTTTTAATTGTAATTCCCCTTCGGTGTAAGCAAGTTATTCTCAAGGTATATTAATAGGGAGCGTTATTGGCTGTTTAATAATTTTGGATATATATACAGTATATATATTGTATAAACTATATATACATATATATACGATATTAAGATTATCATATATGTATATATTATGTATATTATAGTCTATTAAGTTTATGAACTTATGTTTAATGTGGATAGGAACTATATATATATATATATATATATATATATATATATATATATATATATATGTGTGTGTGTGTGTGTGTGTGTGTGTGTGTGTGTATACAGTTTTATGAACTTGTATATATATATTATATATATATTATATATATTTACATTATATATATATATATATATATATATATATATATATATATATATATATATATATATATATATATATATATATATATATATATATATATATATATATGTGTGTGTGTGTGTGTGTGTGTGTGTGTGTGTGTGTGTGTGTGTGTGTGAAAGAGACAGACAGACAGAGACAGAGAGTCAAGATGTGAACTGCAGATAGTTTTTCTGTAAATGTTAGGTTGGTAGCCATGAACAAGTCTTTCCTATGCCATGGCTGAGCCCAGTCATGTGATGTTATAACCAGTTTGTCGGAGGGCATTGAAACCATGACAGAAGAATTTATTCAACACCGTCCTGATGCAGTACTTTTATTCCCTGCAAACTATTTTTCAAGACAAACAATCGCATGGAGATCAACAACAAAACGCTTCGATGAACCTTGTTTTTGGTTGTACCATCATGCATAAAATGTACTTCGTAGATGGCAGCACTTACCGTTATCACGAAAATGTCTCATGGGGCAAAAGCTCGAATACCAATGCGGAGCAAAAATTTGCACTTCTTACTTTAGCCCCTTCGTGTATAGGTCATTACTCGATGGTAGTGCCAAAACGTATGACCTATCAGTTGCTCAGTAAATAGATAAGTACATAAAATTTCGTTACTTGTATTTCAGCTTTTTATAGCCACGACATCTGTACCCTGTCAACTGTCGAATTATCAAAGGAAGACAGATCGAAAGATATGTACTCCCGATGTGTTGGAGATAGCTCTGAACAGAGGATTTGAAAAGGACGTAGCGTCATTGAATTGGGTGAGTTGGAGGCTGCTCAATGGCGGCGACTGAAGACGTAAGAATTTTTGCGTATTCTTTATCATATAAATCTTTCGACTTGAGCGTATATCCCGGTGCATTATCTCGACTCTCAAAAAGAAAGCCCTCGACAAACAAGGGCGAGGCCGTTTTTGATGAGCCTCGTCCAGCTATTTCCATGTTAGACAATTGGTTTCAGATGTTTTACGGACGGATACCCTTCCTGACCCCAACCCTACCTAATTCACCGAGCTTGGGACAAGCACGAAGTTTGGCTGGCTTACCCTTTCCCCCTTCCAAACACAACACACACACACACACACACACACACACACACACACACACACACACACACACACACGTCATTAAGTTAAACAAGACAGAGAGGACTGAGTCTGAAATTATTGCAGATGTCTTTTAAGAATAAGTGACCAGCCAAACCTAATGAAGTAAATAGGTCTAAAGCTCTTGTTCTAAGAAATCTGTTTTACACACACACACACACACACACACACACACACACAAGACCACTTAAGCAAAGACAGCTTTGCTGACTGTGATATCTGAGTGATAAGAAAAGAAAGAAACTGCCTTTGGAATATATTTTACAATGCACAGAATTTGATCCCCCATTCGAGGGATGATCTAGAGCAAGAAATGTAACGGGTGGTGGCATGAATAATACGCTTACCATGAGGTTATAGGTGATTTTATTTGTGACCTCTTAAAACAAAAACTTCGAAATTAAGCACCCATTTTTTTTATATTTTTTTATTTATTTTATTTTTTTTTTTTTATTTATTTATTAATTTTTTTTTTTTTTTTTCAAATACAATTAAGTTCCCTTTCATTTTCATTTTCCGTGGTTTCTCATTCCTTTGTGTTCTCCATTAGGTAGTAATATGAGTTCTACATGAAGTATCATTCATAAAAAAAAAGAAAATAAGGACATCCTTTTTACTTACTACATTTTTTTACATGTGTCCTTCTGCCCCACTATGTTTATATTCTTTCATTCTTTGTTCCTTTTTCCCTTTTTAGTTTTCTGGAAAGAAAACTATTGTGCCGGCTTTGTCTATCCGTCCGCACTTTTTTCTGTCCACCCTCATATCTTAAAAACTACAGAGGCTAGAGGACTGAAATTCGATATGCTGATCACCCACCCTCCAAGCATCAAACATATCAAATTGCAGCTCTGTAGCCTCAGTAGTTTTTATTTTATTTGAAGTTAGCCATAATCGTGCTTCAGTTAACGATATAGGATAGGCCACCGCCGGGCAGTGGTTGAAGTTTCATGAGCCGCGGCTCATACAGCATTATACCGAGACCACTGAAAGACAGATCTATTTTTGGTGGCCTTGGTTATACGCTGTAGCGGCTGCACAGAAAACTCGAGTGCGCCGAAGCTTCTTCGGCGCATTTTTTTACTTGTTTTGATATTTGGGCGCCATTCAGTGGAAGCCTAGCAGCCAGTTTCATTTTGACTTGTTCCATAGGAATATATACGCTGCTGAAAATATTAATAAATTTTAACTGGTAAACCCGTACTGCTTAGCTTCAATGCATACTTCAATTTCAACTTGGTCACCAAATCCTGTTATGAATATTTACAGACTGACATATTATTAACACCTAATATTTGGCTTGATATGCATATGTTACATGCAAAGTGACATCATCTCATGTGCGTGACATCAGTTAGTACTAGTAACTATCATCTTCTAAAACACCATTGGTTTGCATTACTGGTAAATATGTGTGTGTGTATTGTAATATATATACACATATATATGTATACTATACTATATATAGTATATATACATTTATATATATATATACATATATATATATATATATATATATATATATATATATATATATATATATATATATATATATATATATATATATATATATATATATACTATATGTATGTAAATATAAAGAGAGCATATTTAGTTCACTTAAACATATCACGTGACATTTGAACAATCTGCCTGAGCTGCGGTGAAGTAAAAACTAAACTTGAATGAAATCGGCCCAATAATCCCAAAGTTATATAGGCTAAGCTTTCACCAATTCTGAGTCACAGCCAAATGGACATGGTCACCACAACCTGATTCTCTTCCGAATTGGCATCAGATCAGTACATATCAAACCTTTGCCCAAAGTTCATGCCAAATATGACAAATTTGCCATTATTTGCTCTTAAAAAATTTATTTCATGTTTTCAGCAAAATTCAGTTGGGCCAACACGTCACATGATGATGACGTCATTCTACATGTGCAGTAGCAGATAGCACTCTTGGCTGTCCAGCTGCAAATCGCCATTGGTCTGCATTTTTATATATATATATATATATATATATATATATATATATATATATATATATATATATATATTATATATATATATATATATATATATATATGTGTGTGTTTGTGTATATATACATATATATATATATATATATATATATATATATATATATATATATATATATATATGTTTATATATACATACATACAAACATTTAATGACAAATGTGATTAATTTACCTATGCAAATGAGCTTACTTTTTAGATGATCTGCTTTTCCTCACGTACAGTAGCCGTGCATGTCAAATTTAAATAAAATCAGGCCAATAGTCTTAAGGTTAATAAACTCTTACAAATTTTAAGTCACGTGACCAAGTGAACACTTTCTCCACAGCCTAGTTAGCATGTTTATTGAAATCAGTTAACACGTTTCCTTTCCTGGCAAATGTAGGTGATATACTCCAAATTTGGAGAATTCTCCATTGTCCAGTCTGGAGAAGATTTTTTTTTATTTTTCAGCAAAATCCGGATCATAAATTTCAAGTACAAAGTTATTATAGTTTGAAATGTCGTCAAATTTTATCTAACCCTTTCCCTCTAGTTTTGATACAAAATAGGGTGGTAGAAGAAGACTACGACTTATAATAACATTCCCAACAAAAACAAGGGGACGCCTTAAACCAAACGGGGCTGCTTGAAACCGTAATAATATTGTAAATGTATGATTTGCCATCTCTCTCTCTCTCTCTCTCTCTCTCTCTCTCTCTCTCTCTCTCTCTCTCTCTCTCTCGGAGAAAACCAAAGCAAGATTCTTCTCAAACCTTCAGTACCTGTTGAGCGTCGTAGGATACCAAAACCCTTTAAATAACCCCAGTCTCATCCCGTTCCAGAAACTACCTCTGACCTTCATCTGAGATGTCACTGTAGCAAGTTCTCCAAGTTTTAGTTGTTAATAAGTCTGTATCAACCGCCCCCACCCCCTTCTCCCTCCCTCTATCCCCTTCCAAACCTTGAAATACCTCAAATATATTTTCCAAGGTCCATCATCCCATTACTGATCAAGTTTGTTCTATCCTCACAAATTTAATCAGGCCAGCCTGATAGAGATTTTGTAGATATCGAAGACTGATGCATGTCGACTTGGGTAGTATGTAAGCAGTCTGCTATAAATAGTTATCCAATGGCCTCATTTTTTGCTAAATTTTACTTGAGCTGAATTTTGTAAATATTAAAAAAATATTGTGTTCATTGACGGATGATGCTGATACTTTGTAATCGGAAAACAACATTTAAGTACAGAACTAAATAGTTAAAACACAGTTCCAGGCTTCCAAGCGAATTAGCTTCCCCATCCTTAACCTTATCCCCCATAAGAATAGTTGAAAAAATGGGATCATACGACTCCTTACCTTGAAAGTCAACAGTGGCCCCTTCCCGATAAAATGGTGCCAAACAGAAAAGCCTGTCTTCAGACCAATACAATCAAACCATTGTCACACCAACATTTATACCATATCTTGTAGTCAGTGTGTGCTTACCATGCGACCAATTACTTCTCTAAGTCCATTTTTCTAAAGTATCCTAACTTGATATGGTAATGTAAAATGACATACTAATGAAGATAAATCAGTCAAACACAAGTTATGCTTCATTTTTTCTTTTTATAAAATGAGGAGGTCTGCGATGAATAATGGAAGGACTGCCTGAAAAGATGGCTGTGAAAGTGGAAATCATCCCTGTCTTGTGCTTACAGGGCGGAAAACAGTGTTTCAGTGCAGATTTTATTTGTATATAATATAACTGTATAGACCAAGAAAAAAAGTGGTTGAGTTTAAACCTCAGTAATGATTAAGCATTTAGAGTATTACCAATATCAAATGGTAACACGCTTTACGAAGTCAATGCACACGAATTAAATCTGGCTGTCTTGTTAGCATGTGTCCTCCAGCTGCAGTACAGCTTTATAATGTCTCAACAACTCTTATAACTAAATTTCTTTTTCGAAAATCTCAGTTCCAGCTAAATTCTTGCGTACTGAGACTCTCTGGGTTGAAGATTTCACTTGGGTGAGTTTGATATCAACATTACCTGAGAGTCGATACTGAAGATCTTTTCTGTTGGTCTGATTCTAAGAATTATTCCTATACTTCATATCAAAGATCTTTTGACCCTAGTCCTGAGAAGATCAGTTTTAAGTCGTTTGTACAGTTTCTTGGCGTTCTATACCATAAATTATTCTCATTTACCTTTAAGATAATTCTTTTTCATCATTTGAATATTTGTATGCTGCATAATACCACCATAAGATCCTGAAAACTAAGATGCATAGCTTGGCAAATAGGGTATTTAGAGGTTGCAATTTTTTCATTATTTGTATTTTGAAGTAGACAATGAAGCAATGAGTTATATAAAGGGATCAAATTCTACTTCTGTGCCCCATTTTTTAAAAATTATAATAGTACTAATTTATCAGAATCTCATATGAGTTACCTATTCATAAAATCTCAGTGTGTTCACTTCTTAATAGTCTGTTGCACTAGCTCAGTGTAAAGCTTTAACAAATCGAAAAGGTTCCAGGAAGTGAATTACAACCATATTCAGTGTCATTAGTAACAAAAAAAAAAAAAAAACAAGACTTTTATTTAGTTGTGTGTCATTGCCCAACCATGGTTCAGTCTTATTCTGTAAACATAATTGAAATCTTTCAAGTAATGGGCAAAAATTTTTCCGTAATCCTAGATTACTTTTCACAATTTTATCATTAGATAACATATGCTTTCATTAGCTTCCATTGATAACATTGTAGTACAAGGAAAGCTATAAATATTACTTAATAAAAAACCTGAAATTAAGGGTGCCAGAATTTCTCTATAGCTCTAATGTTGGTTGCCCAGTAAACTGTAGGGATTTTGGCAACCTGTTATTTTCAGCCTTACTGAACGAAATTTTTGTCTACTTGATTCCAAAATATCAGCATGTTCTAACTTGTTCATATTTTTTCTCTTTTTACTCAGGACCTTACTCTAGTAGGCTAATACAAGCTTCATCGATCAACACAGCTCGTAAAAATGAAATGGATCCATCAGGTTTTCAGAAGACACAGATGAGATATTTATTAAGAACCCCTCTGTAGATTCTGCCTGGAACATGAATTATGGAGCAGAATTTTAACATTATTTTTCTATTCATAAATATCAGTTTCGAAAGAACCTTTTATCCAAAGTCATGGGGATGAAAAAGCATTTTAAAAAACCACCTACCAAGAGTAGAATAACATAAAAGTTAATTGATACTTTTTCCTTTGTGAAAGTTCCATTGTGCTAAAATGATAATGCAAGTGTGTTATCCTATCCAGACAGGCACGTATGTGGCAACACTGGAGTCAGAATCAATGGACAGTGGCTTCCAGCATCAAGAGCCAAAAGAACAAGATGGGTCCAGTAGGCACAGTACAGACGCTGTCCAGCTTGGAGATCAGTCTGACCAAAATGTCTGTGATAACAAAAAAGAGTACAAGTGTCACCTTTGCAACAGAGAATTTGGGAGGAGGGCAAACCTGAAGAGGCACTTGATGAGTCATACTGGAGAGAAGCCTTTTGACTGCCCACACTGTGACAAGAAGTTCAGTCTCAAAAGTACTCTGCATAATCATGTTAGACTTCACACCGGTGAGAAACCCTACACTTGTGAAACCTGTCAGAAGACTTTCCGGCAAAGGTCTAACTATATAGTTCATCGGAAATTGCATACCGGTGAGAAAGATTTTGTCTGCGAGGTATGTGGACGACAGTTCATACAGAAGGGTCATTTCGAATTGCATCTACTGAGCCATTCTAGTACCAAAGCATTTGTCTGTCAGCAGTGTGACAAGAGATTCTCACAACTTGTACTATTGAAAAGACATTCCATAATTCATAAGGAGGACAAAGAACGAAAAATTCATGTTTGTCACGTTTGCGATAAAAAATTCTGTGCAAGCCGAAGCTTAGAGTTGCATTTAAAGGCCCATGCAGGAATTAAGGACTTCCAGTGTAACAGATGTGGAAAAACCTTTCAACAGAGAAATGCACTAAATAGACACATAAGACAAAACAAAAATTCATTTAGTGGTGATTGTCAGCACAAAGGAAAGCAAAGAGAAGTGATTTATGAATGTAATTTTTGTTTGAGGACTTTTCCAAAGAAGGGAAGGTTACGGTGCCATATGTATTCACATACGGGTGAGAAACCTTATGAGTGTAAAGACTGCAATAAAAGGTTCACAACGAAAAGTTCACTGAATATTCATGTGAAGTTATATTGCAAAGGCAATGAAGCTGGAACCTCAACAGGCAAACCACAGGAAAATGAAGCAGAGTTATTAGATTGTAAAGATACCATGGTAAATCCTGAAAGTGATTATTCGTCAAACTCAGAAAAAGATGCTACGGCATGTCTTTTAGCTGCGGCAAGTGGGGCTTCAAAGAAAAGCGTTGAAAGTTTGCCTATGTGTTCACAGACGGCCTTATCTAGTCAGCATACTATAAGCTCATCCAGTGGGTCCACGCGAGTAAGCAGCCTCGAGAAAATGACAGAACATCTCAGCATATGTCATGATTCCTCCTCGTTCTGTTCATCTGACAGTCCGTCCAAAATCTCGACATTGACTACTGAAATGGACAGTGTTTTGCTTAGTACTCTCAAACGCGAAAAAGAAGAAGAAAGTACAATAATAACTCTTTCCGTGAGTTCTGTTGTTCACGACAATTCAGCGTCATGGAGTGGTCCTTCCATAGAAAGTTCATTAAGTGATCAAGTTGATGTTAAGGAAGAAATTGAAATTTTTCATGAGGAGATAGATTAAATTTCTATGACCATTAATAAAGGTATGGCATTACTAATGAAGTAGTGTCATCTGGTTATTTATTTTGAGCATTTTCTCCGCATGCATTCCAATCTATGTATTGGAATGTATGAAAGGTGTCCATAATTATGCAATTCTAGAAATGAAATAGGATTTTTACCCATGGATAAAACCTATAGAAATGTAGGACTACGGAATATATATTACATCCTGATATAAAGTGACAAGGTCCCATTGTTATATAAGGAACTTGCTTCACCCACAGAATAAACTCATTGTGTACAGGATCTCACAGAATTGTGCCAGAGGTTGAAGTGTTTTGCTACCTCTTGTTGACTACAAGCCGTGGATTGTTTCTCTGGGGAAGTTTTTGCACTTTTCTACAGTCTACTGGTAAATGTGCCATTAAATTCGAGTTCTCCAGATAAAAATGTTCTATCCCTGTTTGACTTTACCCTTCAGTAATAAAGTGAATATCATTTCTAGAAGTGCAGTTGTTTCTCCAAAAAGGAAACTCGAACTGGTCTAAGGATCAGTGTACTACACAGGCTACTTTAAGATGGATGAATTGTTTGGTGCAATGATTTATGCATTTAACTTGAGCAAAAGACTATTCGTCTTATATTCTACTAAGTACCACTGATATGCTTAACTTTAGCTTTCCTACAAATGACTGTTTGTGTCAAAAGTGTTTAAAGTCTCAAACCTTTGAACACCGAGGTAATATTTAGGGTCCAAAGCCTTTTTTCACACGTATGACAATCTGTAAGCAAGAAATATCCTGGAAAAATGCTTGGTTCTTGTAATTTTACCATCAGCCAAAGCTTAAGAATGATTTGTAAAAGCATCTTGCTGTTACTGAAATCTCAAGGGAAACAGTGGCTTTCCAACTCATTCTGATTTACTGATATCTACGCAATTTCTAAGGTATACTTTCCACTGTTGTTTTCATTACTTTGACAGAATGTTTCCATTATATATGTACTAATCCTTCCTTTTTCCTTCTCGGGGATATTCTTGTTGTAAAAGTAGAATTATGAATCTTTGGTATTACAAAGAATGTGGAAAAATTATTAACTCCAGTTTCTTCATGTTTTTAGTCTAAAGTACAAACTCTTTCAAAGTGATTGTTCTGCCTTTTGTCTTGCTGTCATGTTCATTATTATATTTTTAAAGTGTGAAGAATAACATCAAAAATAACATCAAAACTGTAAGACAGGAGTTGTTGCGGAAAAATATAAATCTCATTCTCATTTGCTGAAAATTGATACTCTATAAAACTGATGTCGCTCTGGACATCTGAGTAATAGCCATCCCGGGTTCTGGAATGACATTTAGGCAGAGGTGATTGTTACCTAATGGCAAGTAGCTTTTGAGTGTGGGATTTGCCACTTGCCAGAAAAGTTCAGAAGTGAATGATGACAGCTTTTGTTCTTGCAGAATTCTTAGTTTACGGTATACAGGAAACCTGATGGGTCATCCAGAGTAACTGGGTTAATTTTTAGATTGCATTATCAATACAAAAAGGTACATATTGCTCACAAGCTTGTTTTTACTTGTTTTATTTTTTTTATTTATCCTAAATGTTATTGCAACGAGTGACAGATAACATGCAACTGGTGTATTTGTTAATCCAGTTTTTAGTTTGAATTTATATATTAATTCTCATAATATTTATGGAGTCCCTATAGGTTGTCAAGGACATTTTTCATACATCATTTTGAAGGTTTCGTAAAAAAAAAAAAAGTCTCGTTAACGTTTGGAAAATTTTGAAGATGACGAATAACAATATATATGAGTATCATTCCCCTGTAATTTGGTGCAAATTTTCCTTACTGGTTAGTGAATGAATTCGTGTCGTGTGAGCCTGTTAGACATGAAACATTTGCCATAAACTCTGTTAACCTTCGGTATATCATAATCTATAGGTCCTACTTTCCTTTGAGGTCCTGGAATTCAGCATTAAAACTTGTGTTCTGCGGCTTTGTTCTTTTCAGCCATCCAGGAAGTGACAGATTTTTATTTTTTCACTTTATTTACCCTTTCTGCAGATACAGGGCATCAAGTTAACCCTGCCTGTAAGAGGGGTTTTTCTAGGGCAAGGTCGTAACTATCGCTGATGCCTGTTATTTCGTGATGACAGTTGTTAAATGCACCAAATTGCACGAGAGAGAGAGAGCTTTGTGATAAAAAGATAAAAAAACGGAAAAAATGTAAAAATGCGAGGATGAGAGAGGGAAGGAAACATGAATTAAGATTTTTTTATAAGTCGACATTCATATACATTAATAAATATTAGAGGAAGAGAGGGAGAAAGAAGTAATAAGAATTATTTGAAACTCGACATGACTTTTAGTTCTCGCCACGACTGACTTCTGCGGTAGACCAAACAAATACTTCAGTTCAGAAATCTAGAAGCGTTCAGCTTTAATTCGAGACCAAAATCACCATAATCAGAGCTGGCCAATTTGTTCTGCCAAAGACTCCACACTGGAGCATAGTTGACTGTTAAAGCCTTCTGGTACAATCCACCCTTTGCAGATGTGTGGCTTATGCTCTCTTAAACCAGTGATTAAGAATATATTTTGCATTAGAGTATTCTGTGTCCAGTATTTCTCTCCACTTTATGTGAAGTAAAATCTTATTTTCTTGAAGGCAAATTTTAGGTGAAAGTGAAGATGGGTTGAACATTGATTCCATTCTATCTTTATTACTCTTGCTTTTAAAATTAGCTGGATATTTTATTTGTTTGACCCTCCCATCCTGAGGCCTTGGAACATCATCGTGGTTTGTGTTTCAGATGTTTTTTGTCCAAACAAACGAAGTCACTGTTTAAACTTTCTATAGTTTATTTCCATTTTTCTGTTGCTTAAGAAGTTTGGGTATGAGGGTAATGTTTTGCCAGATTTTTATAAATATTCTTTTTCGACATTCAATCTTTTCTGCTAATAGGCTAACATGACAGTTACTGCTATAGTCATACTTTAAGTGCTGAATTGTGGATGAATTCCATGTGCCAAAAACATCCACATCATTTGTTGCTTCATATGTCTACACATAAGGCCGCACCCTCTGGCTTCCTGAATGTTAAGGCCCTTCCCTTTCCAGTACCTGTATCACTCCATCTGTCTAGTACTTACCACACGACCAAACCACCTCAGAACACTGACCATCCTTTTACATAGGTAACACAACTATGCTACGCAAACATTTGATCTCCACAGCTTCGACTTTTTTGCTTCCGAGAATCACACTTCACTTCAATAAACAAGTGTTGGCTTAGCAATCCCTTCATGCATTCCTACCTAGGCTTCCACTGCAACTCCAGGTCTCTTCTACCTTCTGCACATGCCCTGTTACCATCATTGCTTCATCTATTTTATTATTCACCTTGCGTCAGCACCTCATGTAATGCACTGCAGGCATTATTAAAATGTTTGCAGCTTCACAACGGCGCCTAGCTGCACCTGCTCTTTAGCCTTTTATGCTATCTCCATTCCCACTTCCGTTCACCCATCATGCTGTCCAACCTCTCTAACTGTTACTTCTTGGTGCAAGTGTGGGGTTTCCCGGGTTTCACATCTAGCTACTGGCACTTCATCATTTATTTTCTGGACCTCTTTCATCTTGCTGCTCAGCCACTCCAGTTCCCTCTTTTCACAGTCTTGAGAGCTGAAAGTGCCCCAGTGCTTGGCTTTGTAGCCTAAATTTCATAGTTCATGTACCTTCCTTCATGATTAAATCACCCCAGACAAACGCCCGGTTCATTCTCTAACTCCAGCCAGGCACAATCCAGACTCACCCAGGAAATCTACCTGTCACGCATTCTTTTCCATTCATGAACCATATACGCTTACCTTAGCAACCGTTCCTCCTGCCACAACTAATTTTACCCGAACAGTCCCAAGGACCACTACATCGGTATTCTGTGATCCATCTTCACAACCTTCCTGACATTACAGGTGCTACACCTTCCTTAACCCGGCACCTCTTATCTGTCCCAGACTTCCTTCAAGCATTTTCCTTTCGCGTTCATCTCCATTAGTGCCATAAAATCCAGCTTTCATGCCTGAAATAGACTGCTATCATACATTTCTCCTTTTCTGGGGCATATTCACCCACATTCAAAGCCCCAGAACTTAAATCATATTTCCCCCTGGCTTACTGGGGCAGGGAAACAAGACGTGGGCTACAAACCCCATGACCCCGACCGTTTGGTGACGTTTACAGCGAACTGAACTGCAAGAGTTGTTTTGTATATCCAAAGCAAACGTTTACCTTAAACGAATTTTGTTTACAGGTGATCGGTCTCAGATCGAAATCATTTCCGTTTAAAATAAACTATTTCTCTGTATTTCCGGTTTCTTTTTATGCTATTAACGTTTATTTATTTGCTCCTTGATTTATATCCATGTGGTTTGTTTTCCTAATCTCATGAATTTTCCTTTTTTTTCAAGGCTAATGTTGCCTCCGCTGCATTCAACCTCGGCTGATAGTGAAAAAATTTAGAAATTTGTTTTCTTTAATCCAGGACATGATATGTAGCGCGTGTATCATATGAATAATGCATAGGTGAATATCTGCCAATTCTTGTCCTTTTCCATCATGTCTATGCATAAATAGATCATAAATTTACGGTGTAAGTATTTTTATGCTTTTAAGCTTTTGGTGTATTTAAAGCTCTTTTGTAAATAAAATGTTGAATCTTTTGCTGAGTTTTTAGTTCTGAGCCTTCTCGCTTTTCAGTGTTTAACACTTCTTTGGCAATTCCTGTTCAAGTGAGAGAGAATGTATTTGAGGTGTTCGGTATTAGAAGGGCCTCTCTCCACAAAAAAAATCTTTTGAGTTATAAGCCATCAAAGTTTTGGAAATGTAACCTGCTCTATTTCTTTATTTTTCAAGATGAAGTATTTGCGACCAGGAATAGCATAGTATGCATAAAAAAAAATTATTTCGACCTCACCCCCTTTTTTTGGAAAAAGGGGGAACTATTTTAAAGCTGATCAGGCCAATAACGCCCTTTTCAAAAACTGGGGCGAGAGGCAGCCCCTTCTAATACTGAACGCCTGATTTGTACAGTGTGGAAGTCAAATTCACCTAAGAACAGACCGTGAAGAATAACTTTTGTTATTAAATGTTATCAGTACTTCGTTAACGCAGCATTCTGGATGTCTGATAAATACCGCCGACTTCTTTAGATAACCAAAGTTTTTTTTAGCACAAGATTTACGCAAAGAGACTTCGGAATTCCAAGAAAAACCAGGACGAAGAAAATATTTGAAGAATTTTTTATCGTAACTTGTTTGATTTCCAAAGAGATGGCTTAAGAGACACCTGGCGTGAGTTCACTGAACCTCTTTGCACCTCTCGAGTGTCAGAAGACAGACGAATAAATAAAAATGCATGCATGTTTTTGAAAGCAATGTTTCCTGATACAGTTTTCAGCTCAGATGTTGATTAATATTCAGATGCTGGGTACGCTATCATATCTCATAATTTTCTTCCTTTTTCCCATCTCCTGTACTTCCCCTTATTGCTCCTTTCTTCTGTTAAGCCGTTTTTTCTCCCTTCTTTTGCTGAGATAAGAAAATAATAATAATAATGAAAAAAAACAGATATGTGGGAAAACCAGTTCCTCGCGACCACGTCAGAAAATTTAAGTCATGAACAGGTAAGGAAATTACAGCGTGGGATCAGCCCAACTTTATCAAAACAGCGAAATTTTGACCGCTTCGAAATTATTTTTAAAGCTGAGAAAGAAATCTGCTTCGGCTTCCATCCGTGTGAAAAGAAACTAGGAGAATTAGTTTTCTTTTATACGTACATAAATGAAAGAAAATTGTGGACGGGAAATGAAGCACATAGAATATGATACACGGAAGAAAGATGGCTCTAATAACTGAAGTTCATCCTTCACTGATACCTTTCTCGAGCCTATTAGAACGAGAATTCCCTTGAAAATGAATTAACTGACAATCTTCTCAGCTTAATTCCTAGTGGTGGTGGCTGCTTAAGCCACCTCCAGCCGTTTCTCTCCTAAGCGATTCAAATGGTTTTGGCAGATGTTTTCCCCTCCTGGATTCCCTACCTGACTCCATTCCCTCCCTATTTGTTTGAGGTACGGACTAGTACCGAGTTTGGCTGGCTCCCCTCCCCTCCCGTGGCTAGATTGAAAATGAACCTAACAGATTCTACGCGTAAACGTAGTGTGCCTTCTTGGACAGAATTATGTAGATCTACATGGTCTTGTTAAATGTGTACCTGTAAAACTTTTGTAGAAGCGTGGGTGTGTGTACGTGTGTTTGGGTTAATAATATCGATAGTATTTTACATACATATAAAATACTATGCTATTTCTTTGATAATTTCCATGGGTTTCATGATTTATTGTGAGTGTATTTGTGAATGAAGCGTATAAATAATAATTCTTTAAGACTTTATTATTCATTGTAGAGTTTCATGATACTCTGCCACCTGCATGTTGTAATATTGTCTTGTTCCTTTGATTTGCTTAACACCTCGGTCTTTTAATTATTCTGATCGTAAGAATGTTCCTCCTATAATTATTATAACCTTATATAATTTTCGTGTATTTTCTGTTTACATTCTTTGACTTCGGGACTTTTGTAACATTTATCAATGATATTGTTTAGATTGACTATAAACAAGTACTGGTCATAGGAAAACAGATACACACGGTAGCCTAACATATTTTACAACTGATTCGTTAGAATGATTCTTGAGGGCAGTTTATTCTACAAAGCCATGTAGAAAGTGACAGATGAAAGGTAAAATGAGAAACTCATTAATATGGAAGGTAAGGCAAGCAAGAAGGTACGGGTTATACAAGAAAAACTCCATCGATACCTGAAGCATCAAAAATAGCAAACCCGCGATATGGCAAGTTTTCCATTCTGGCAGCATCTGGCAGGTTCTCAATTAGTTTCTCTAGAGTGCTGACGGGTGACATTACAATAGCTTTTTTTTTTTTTTTTTTTTTTTTTTTACAATAAGGGAACTTGCAGTCTTTCCTCCTAAATGTAGGTAGCTAAATGGTAAACAAACTCTCCAACCCTCAAGGTCATTTCTCCTCAAAAGCGACAATCCCGTCTCCCCCAAAGCTTAATCGCGTGTTGCCAGTTGCGATGCCCACCTTTGGTAAAAATTTTCGTAAACATCCGCGCATAACTTATAGTGTAATTTTAACATAAGCAATCAACCTGAACCAAAAGCAGCAGGGCAGCACCCACGCTGGCGTGGCCCTTAGTACCTCATTACGCACGATTTCATTAGTCAGTTCATGAATATTGCATACCACTCTTTGGCCATTAACAAGAGGATTTTGCTTGAATAAAAATTGCCGGTACTGCTTGATATCCCCTTTTACTCTAATGCAAAGAGCTCATTTCTTCTTCCCCCGCCATAATGAGAACTCGGATCTTGAGTGTGGTAGAAATGAAGCAGATGTTGATCTCTGCAATGAAACCGTCTTTTTTACTCTAACATTCACAGTAAACAGAAAAATAAAACAACTTTAATTGTGTGCCAGCTTTGTTAAAGAACATGAATTTTATCTTAAATGATTAGCGTACTGAGTTTAATCCGAAATGGCGTGGATGAAGAAGGCGGGTGACTTTATATAAGTAATATCTATTGAGAATCAGCTTGACAGCCATAGATAACGCTCAGTGTTTACTAATGCCTGGTGAAGATCGTTCGTCGTCTTTAGGTGTAACTTCCATTCAGGTTTGTGATCCGTTATACTGCTCTGAGTCTTATTTCTCTCATAACATATGTTTTTAGTTGTCATTAGTGACTATTGAGCCCACGCAGTTACTTGACCTTCTACGAAAAAGATTTCGCCACAGTAAGGAAGAAAATACCGGCAACTTGACATTTATTCTTGCCCCATGGAGATAGCTAAGTTTTCGTATGCTTACGCAACCATCATAGTTGCCAGTGTGTATTAGAGAGTTCCTGATGCTACTACACTAACACTCTAGTTCATATTTTCCACCCGGCGACGATGGACACAGTTGATCAGCAAGGAAGGAATTCATAGTGCATGTTTTATTTACGTCATCGTTACAAGAGTTTAAATGCAAACTTCAAATTGCGTACACTCGTGGTTCAAATAGGTAGCAACCTACATCATAAGTCTATGTAAATTTACTTTTTGGTCAAGACAGTTATTCCCAAATGGTTCTGAATTTTCAACTATGCAATGGCAGTCTTAGGCGCGCTGAACTAGAGTTGCCAGTTATACTTTTGAAGGTTTGTTATCAACTTTGCTTCTTCGGACACCGTTACGAATTAATGTCTTGCATCTTACTGTTTACATTTTTTATTTTTGTATTTACGCGGGTTTCATTATACACTCTGCAATGTCCATGTGAACAAAGAAGCAGGAGTTGAACCACACAGGGATGTTAAAACCTGCGTGTGACCTTGAATGAAGAAATGAAATGAATATTCACAAAGGGATAAAGGAGGCTAATTCCCATGGGTTTATAATTAATATGCTGATCGTGATGAGGGTAACACGCTCCTTCTCCACAAACAAAGCATATCAACGTTACTGTTAATGGTATTAGAATGAATAGGCAAATATAAGTGTGCTTGCAATTTTATTTTTATTTATTTACATGGGCGTCATCTGCGGGGGAACAGGGGGACATATCCCCCACTTTTTATTCAAGGGGGGGGGAACGTATCAATTGTCCCCCCAACTTTTTTCCTCCAAGTGTTATATAACAGATGCTGGAAATGAGGCTATTAATAATATTATAAAATATATACTCAGCACAAACAAGCGTAAAATAATAAAGCAATAGATCATGTAATTTTTCGTTAGGTTCGTGGTCAGATTTTTTAAGAAATAATAATTGTTCATTTAAAATTCGACTGACGTATCCCATTGTTTACATGCTAAGTCGGCCAACGCCAACGCTTGCAGCAGCTACCTGTGACTGTATTATTATTTTTCCTGCATCTAAGCCTTTGATTTTCCTATTAAACATTATTTTTCTACAAATATATTATGTTTTAAAGTTAAAACTAGCAAAATGGTAGACCTGAAAATGAAATGGCTCAGGTTGGAAGCTACACTGTCGCTAGCCATACACTGCAGGACAAGCTTCTTCCGACATATAAAACATTCACCATAATTTCGATCAGGAACTACCTTGCTAATTGATTGTTGGTATTTCACCTATCATTCTCAGTGGCGGATTTAGAGGGGGAAGCCCCCTCCCTTTCAGCTGTGAATGGCGCCCCTAAGAGTGATTATTATCAAACATCAATGTCAGGAAAAATCAAAACATAATAAATATTAGTAGTAGTACTTATAGTAAATATTAGTAGTAGCAGTTATTCTTGTTGCTGTTGTAGCAATAGTAGTATCACAAATCAAGTGTATAATAAAAAAAATCAACTATGAAACAACTATGTCATAGCAGAATTGGAAAGACGATTCCAGCAACACAATGCAGTAGCGTTAAAGTTTGGTATTTTAATCCCAAATAAAACTAATTCATCATCTACAGCAGTATCTGAACTAGAGTCTCTTCCAGATATGTATGCTATGTTCACAGACAGAAATAAGGTATTCAGTGGATATGAGATTTGGCAGGAATTGTGGAAAAATATAAGTGACCCACCAAAAACACTGCTATGAGCTTTACAGAAGTGTGATAAAATGTTGTTCCCAAATATACAGTACACACACTGCTCTGAATTGGAGTGACAATGCCAGTCACAACAGCAACAGCAGAACGATCTTTCTCGACATTGAGAAGATTGAAAACTTCTCAGAACAACTATGACTGCTGATAGACTTTCTAACAGCTATTATCCATGTACATAGGGATATTGAAATAAATGCAGAGTATGTGACTGATAAGTTTGCTTCAGAGGGCAAACATAGACTGGAATTTGTTCTCTAACTTTACTGTAACTATGCGTGAAACGCCTACTAATAGTATGTTAGCATGACAAATGCTTTACCCAGTTTACCGCCTGTGAAACATGTAAATTAAATAGGTTACCACTTACCTATGCCAAATATGTATTTTTCTTTTTACTTTACTGGTAAATTATGTACATTGCTTTATTTGCTTAACTACTAGTATGCAACTAATGCAAGTATAGCAGATAATGTAAGGAATAGTTTGAATTATCTATATTTCAGTTTTGATCAATAGGTATTTTCTGACTGTTGAAACTGGAATGTTTTATATAGGCTATCCAAATTTCAGTGAATCAGTAGAGTTCTGTAACTGGTTTCCATCTAGTAAGAATGGTTGGTTACAGATTTTTCATATTAACCACCATAGAAGTAACAAAACTTGCCCCCAAAATGCTTGTGAAATATTATAAAGCGTTTTGTTCTCGGGGCTCCGGCCCGGAACCCGCTTTGGGAGTACCGTATACCCCAGACCCCCTAGCTTATTGCCTCGCGCCTTCGGCTGTCGCCGCCCCTTACTTTACCAAACAGCCCCTCCCCTCCATTCCTAAATCCTGGATCCGCCACTGAATTCATTCTGGTCTACTCCTAATGGCCGTATTTTAGCCAATCTGTAAATTATGGACTGTAAATTATGTTGACTGACTAATACTGATAAATCAGTCATCCTTTTCCCTTAATATCATCCATATATTCATATTTATATCATTAAAATACACCAAATCATGTTCATTTTCAGAATGTCCCCCCCCCCCGCCCAACTTTTAGAGACCAGATGACGCCCCTGTTTATTTACGAATATTTGCAGACAGACTGCTCACAAGTTAGCTTACAGTGACATTCATTACGTACACACACATACACATGTACGAATTCACCTATACATAAAAATGCTTATTAGAACACATGCATACCTACGTAACGAAAGCAATAACCAATGACTAGAATGATAATAATCTGTGGCATTAGTAATGAGGCAAGGGTCTTAGCTTAAATTGCCAAATTAATAGACATCTGTGACGAATTAGTATGTAATCTGTGAAGTGTTGAAGTGTTACATCGTATAACTGATTTTATATTTGATTTCAGGGCCCAACGAAAAAGGTATAATGGCCACGAAAAAGGTAGCAGACATGGTTTTTGCTAACTCGGAGTTAGCCAAGACCTACATCGAATTTCGTCCGTCACCACCGGATTCTCTGATTAAGAAAGTCATAGAATCTGTCAGGGAAAAACGGGTAAGGGATAATCGACCTTTTTTCAGTAAGGAGAGTAACTATACATTAATTGATCACGATTAAGTCATATTCTCATGATCAACCCATAAAGCTGTAATAAACTTATGAAGTAACATGGTACACAGCACAAATTTGCATTATATTTTGTGGTATATACATTTACTAAAATACAATGTCTAGAACCTTAACTATATACTGTATATGTGTGTGTGTGCATGCGCTATACGCATTGTACATAAATACTGACATGCAAATATAAAAACTTTCGATATCTCTCTCTCGCTCTCTCTCGTACACCAAGTTTATTGAATTTCTTTTGAGTAATGTTCATTCCCCGTTATTCTCTAGCCATCACCACTGCAACTGTGCGTAGATGTCGGTTGTGGGTCGGGACAATCCACCGAACAGTTAGCCACTTCCTTTGAGAACGTGATTGGTGTTGATGTGAGCCCAGATCAACTAGAGGTCGCCCGGAGCAGAAATACTTTTAAAAATATTTCTTACAGGTGAGTCTCAGTGATTCGATATCTTTCGTAAGAAAAATCTGTTGGATTTCTTGTATCAACTATTGTTACTGAAAAGCAAGACAAAGAAACGTCTTTGTGTACAAGGGTAACCTACGGTTGTGTCCTTAGACCAGGGTTCGTGTACTAGTCATCACTTAATTGTTTTGTAAAAGTGCTGCTCACCCGGTATGCAGAAATCCTTGCGCTCTCTCTCTCTCTCTCTCTCTCTCTCTCTCTCTCTCTCTCTCTCTCTCTCTCTCTCTCTTACAAATAATTCAGTTAAATTACTGTAATAATCAGTTAAATTACATTATTAGTAGCAGCTGGATAAAGCGCATATAATAAGCCCCACTGGACTAGACCCTTCTTCCAAACTTGGGTTCAAATATCAATTGGTATAGTTTCATCATTTAATTTCTGTTTCAAGTTCCTAGATTGCCAGCGGAAAAACTGTAAGAAATCGAAAGGTTGAGAATTTATTTGTGACCGTAGACTGATTCACATATTTATGTGACTGAATTATGTCTAACTAGTATCTATGAGAATGTAACATAATTTTAAACCTGTCTTCTGTATAAACTCATGGTTGAACCTAGAAAAGGGCTCAAATGCTTTTACTTCATTCGAACATTATCTTACCCCTGCAGGTGAGGTGACATGCCCCAGGGATTATACTTCCTGTCTAAAAAAGCAACATTTAAAAAAAAAAATTTCAGTCCCATTTCTTTTTACCATGACTAAGTATGTGGGTGTGTGTGTGTTATCATTAACACGTTTCTTCTAACAGGACGAGGTTCCAGAAAAAATAAATATGATGATAACCGCCACATTTGTACTTTAACTCCTGAATTGTAGGTGAACCCCTGTGCAGAAAATTTCACAACAATAACCGTTTCATACATGTACACAGAAGCTCATCAGTAATGCATCAATCCTACCACAACACCGTGCGCCATTCACACACTGATTTCTTATGTATCTAGGCCTTTCTCTCTAGAGCTTCTTCCTCTCCATTTATCCAGCCCTTTCCCGGTCTTTCTCTTCTCACCCCAGACACTTTTGAATTATATACCTTTTTCACAAACCTATCGTTCTCCATTCTTTGCACGTGACTAGACCATCGTAAAACGCTATTCCATCCTTTCTCCTTCTTGCCACTTACATGTGTCAACACACATTTCCCACCCTTTTGCCTCATCTCACGCCCCTTATACTGTGTGAACATTTATAAAATATTTAATCTCCCCCGTTCATTTACCTGTAGTATCCACTCTTCACTTTCATCAGTGGCTTTGAACCGGGTAGCCCTTCTTTTCTGGTTCAATTTCTAATGATGATATTTCTCCATTGATTAAATTTTAAAGGACGTGTTGCTGTTTAATGTAAGATCTCTAAGACAGACAATTGCGAAGACACAACGTAAAACTTATTTCCAAGCAAGGGGAACTCGACTCTCTCATAGGTATATTTTACTGCATATCTCTGAAATGCCATTAGTTTAACGCTATAAAATAATTTTAAAAGCTGTTATTTCTAAAGCTCATCTGTTCGTGTACATTCATTTAAAAATGCACATGGCACAAGATGCAGCTCTATTTCATGTGCAAATGTTAACTGATTACTTTTCCCCCAGGGAAGGCTCAGCCTATTCAATTCCTGTCGACAGTAGCAGTGTAGACTTGGTTTCTGTGTGTGCGGCAGTCCACTGGTTCGACATGAAACCCTTTTATGCTGAGGTGAGTGTCGAGATAGGATGATCACACAAGAAATAATTTTGCTTTAAGTTGCTTTGTCTGAAATAAAAAAAAATTATTAATTATTGCTGGTTCACTGTAATAAAGTTCGTGCTAACTGACCTAATGTTAACACGTATTTTTTTTTATATTGTTGTAAACTTCATGCCTATTACTCAAGCGTGTAGCTCATTACATATTGTTGTATCATCTGAAAATGTTCAAGATAGTATAGGCATGGGGCATATTATAACAGCAGTGTACCAGCAAAACCACTGAATGGAAATATTAAAAAGGATCTTTCATAGATAGTGACCCCCACTGGTTTTAACCCGGTATGTACCCACCTTTGCGGCGTGTTTGGTACAAGCCCGTTGGGGATTACCGTTAAAACACAAAGAAAAGACTGTAAATATCATAAAGATAATGACCCCCAAGAAATATTAGTCCTAGATAGCGACCCCCGAAAACCCTGGGGGGTCACTATCTAGGAAAGATCCTAATGAAATATACCACTGTGTAGTGCAGTTATTCTTCATAACACCAAGGAAAAGAAGAACCAGTATGAACAAAATCATTTAGTAATAATTGTAATTAACCTGAAAACTGCGAGTATATATATACACATATATATGTATGTATATATGTATATATATGTATACATGTATGTATTTGTGTGTATTCTCATGAAATCAGACATGTTGGAATTTTCTGTTTCTAATGCAGAGTTCACGAGTACTTTCAGTAAATGAATGACTGTCTTTTGACAGGTAGATCGAGTCCTACAACCGGGAGGAATCCTAGCTTGCTACAGTTATCATGGTTGCTCCCCGGTTTATCAAGGGCAGAGCTTTCGAAAGGAATTCCTAGAGGTAAGATCGCAATAAATGCCCATTTAGTAAAAAAACAAAAAAAAAAAGCAATCTACAAAACCACCTCAAGAACTGGCAAAGTTTCTAAACATTAAACTTCATCCTATGTTGTGTGAGAAAATCAGTTGTTCAAATGATCACTAATATACTCTCGATTATTATATGGGTTTGATTATTAAATATGTTATGAACAGCAAAATTTATATACAAAGATGATTCGCATTGGAAGCCATCAAGTAAAGATACTGTCCGCCTGATTAAACTAATCGGGGTTATCGGTAAAAGTTTTTTTTCATATTTGTGGTACTGAGGTGTGTTCCGTCTTTTGTTGTTACTCAGTACTTTTTTTTTATCTGTTTCTGCTTCTTTTTTATGCTTGTTTTTTCTTTTGCTGGTGAGTAGCCTGTGAGGGTTCTTTGGCATTTGGTAAGCTCCATAAGAATTTACGCTCACTCCAAATGAAATAGACCACTTGTTCTCCCATCTATAGAAACCTACTTATTATGAAATCCATAGATTTAACCCTTAGCTTATCATCTATTTTCATTTCCCCAGATATGGGATCGTCTGAATGAATATTGGTCAGAAGGGCATAATCATCTCAGAACAGATTACTCTGAACTTCCTCAGTTGTACTCTGAAGATTTTCTCTTGAGGTAATATTTCTGTTTTTCTATTTTTTTGACATTAAAAGCGCTCTCTCTCTCTCTCTCTCTCTCTCTCTCTCTCTCTCTCTCTCTCTCTCTCTCTCTCTCTCTCTCTCTCTCTCTCTCTCTTTGTGAGAAGGAATCCTTGGCAGTGTTTATTGGCAATGTTAATGATACTTGTTCTTTCTTTGGCAATGTAAATCTGTGAATATATATTCTTCTTCTTATCTTGCCAGAGGATTCAGTGTTGAACAAGACGTCAGCCTGGATACCGTGATAGGATACATGTGGTCTTGGTCAGCCCTTACCAAGAAAAGACAGAAAGAAGGGGACGAAGCGGCCGACAGATTCGTCCAGGATTGCAGAGACAGGTAATATTCCCAGATCACCCCACCCAGTAGGGGGTCAGTGCAACTCACGTAGTGCTCTTTGGGCATTACTAAAAGGTGCTTGCAGCTTCCCTTCGACCCTTAGCTGTCCCACTTTTTTGCCTTTTACTTTACCTCCATCTCCACTTTCTTTCTTCAACCTTGCTGCCCAACCTCTCTTACTGTTACTTCTTATTGATAATGTTTACTTCCACTTCCACCTTTGCATCCTTTTACTTCATCTCCTTCTCTTGCTGTCCAACCACTCCAACTGCCTGTTTCCACTGTCTAAAGCACTGAATGGCCGAAAGTGCCCCAGCGCTTGGCTTGGCGGCCGTAATTTATTAAATCAAATCCTTTCATGTAATTCGTAGCGATGAAAGGATATATGAAAGAACTTTTTTTTTAATTCCACCCAGTATTTACACCTTTTTCATTTTTTTTCTTATTATTTGTTTTCTGGACAGCCACGACATGTGAAGTTCAAGTCCATTAGGCTGCCGTTGTGATGGCTGAAGACGTAGAAAAAAAATCTTGGATAAGATACTTTTATGAACATGTTTTCCGGATCACTACCTAAATGTTAAAGGAGCGGATTTATATGCATTCTGTCAAAACAAATTTATATGCACAGTCGTGCATCTATGCATTCACACTGAGAAATATGATGATAAAATATGAGGTGAATATCTATCAGACATTTACATAAGGAATATCCATCAGTTTACAGGATTAGTTTCGTTAACTATTTTCATTAACTTATACATTCTTTTTTCTAATGGAATATTTTTCAGTAATAATGCTGATTTATGAATTTCTGAAAAACTGTATTGCAAAACCTTTTCTTTGAGGGAAAAAAAAGTTTACGCATCATGTGGCTGTTCATCTGTATTCCTGGATTTCGTCTATTTTTTTTTTTATAAAATATTTATTATGAGAAATCCTATGTTAAAGAGGAGGCGTGAATATGATTTGTCTTGACTTAGATTACTTGTATTTGTTTATCACGAGTTGTACACTTTTTTATTTTTCTATTTGTAGCTTTCCTTTTACACTGGGAATCCTGAATTTCTTACAAAATGCAGAGTGGAATAAATCTCCATAGATATTTAGGTAGCTGAGAAGTTAGGAGTTTGTCTCACAGGGCCGGTACATCCACAGAGACACACAAAACTCACAAACAATCGAGCAGTATAAATACAAAATATTACAAGGAAAATTTCAACAGAGAATTTTAATGATGCCTGTGATTTTATTCATTCAGCATCTCTGCTAGACCTGCGTCTCAGTTGCCATTCCTGCTCTCTCTCTCTCTCTCTCTCTCTCTCTCTCTCTCTCTCTCTCTCTCTCTCTCTCTCTCTCTCTCTCTCTCTCTCAAGATTCTACGTTATACATCCTTTGAACCATTACATTACCTTTAGTGACGATCCATAGTTTGATATGGCTGCCCCAATGTTATATATGAGCAAATGGTCCTTATTGCATTTATTAGAGACTACTGCAACCTGAAAGACTGACGAAGAAATTTGTCACAGTGCTAACTGTCTTTGCTATAATGAAGGTAAAAAAAAAAAGGCCCTCAAGTCTGGAAATCAAGAAATTCATTCGTTTCATCTTTTAACAGGTTACTGTCTGCGATGGGAACCCAGGAGACTAATCCGCCGATGAAGAGGAGGTACGATTACTTTCTGAGACTTTGGCGGAAGCCTGTTTCATGAATGAAGAATCGACGACGTGAAATTTAGTGATCGTAAACATTTTAGGATATTTCAGGGCAATTCATGAGAAGTAAAGATATAGCATTACAAAGGAGAATATTTGTTCCTGTAGTTAATCAATATTTTATTCTTTTTAGTAGATATTTTCTTATGTGAATAGGTATTTCGAAAAATTCTCCGATATTTACTCTTTGTTATTACGAAACTTGCCTGTTGGTACGAGAAGGCTAGAAGTTTGTTAGTGAAGACAAAACACGGGAATAAAAATATGAGCGAGAAGAGTTAAAGTTTTACTTAATTTCACTCCTTATATCTCCTTGTACTAACATTATGAATAAGAATCAGTCTTCGCGTCTGAAAATCATTTTCTTGGTTCAGTCATGAGTAAAGTCAAAATAAGAAACATTAAGCAAAGACTATTGTGCGCAGTATGTTACTTAGGAAAAAAACAATAATTGCATCTGTAACTATTGTTTGAGACTATTTACCTGTATTGAAGTTAATGAGTACTCAAAGTCTCTTCGCCCAATCTCAAATATCGTAATTTTAATGCCAATGAATTAGCCACCACTCGGGCTGTTTTCTTGTCTTTAGTTCATTGAAGAATTTTAAGGAAACCTACTGCATGAACTTAGGAATAAATTGAAAACAGAGATTCCAGAATAAACTTTCAAAGGGGTAAGTCAGTGCTCTTAGGATCTAAAAATGGTACCTTGCAAAGAGGAATACTTAGCCAATGATTTCCCAATGTCTTTTTTAGAAAATCTCGTATCTTAGGGATTTTTTAGTGGTTTCAGGATATCGTAGCCAGTTGTGTATTCAAGTTCTGGGTGGAGGTATTTTGTTTTGAACGGCGAATGCTCTTGTTCTTAATTATATGTATATTGTGTCAACATTCATTAGGAACTACCAAGAAATAATATCCATATTTGAGTGAGAAGACAGAGAAAGCCATAATTAAATACAGAAAATAGAAATCAGCGAAGGAAGTTACACAAACAAATGTATACCAAAGTGAGCAACAGTTAAAAAATAGCGAAGACAGCAAATTTATGCAGAGAAGCATAGTGCCCGAAGGTGACTGCAAAGCCATTTTTAAAGTTATGTTTTGACGTCAATAACACTACAGGGTAAAATATTCCCCAGTTTTGCAGTAAGGAAAATAGAATCTCTGGTTTGACGTCATGACATTCACAGATTTTGATGCTGGCACTAGTTACAATCTTCTTAATTCTTTGTCACCCATGTGGCATTCAAAATTGATCTAGAAATTATTTCTTATTTGCCCTAGAAAGGTGGCCGTTCTTTTCTCTGTCTTCCACAAATAGATTACAAAATTAAATTTTTCGTGTAAGAGTGATGAGTTATTCATATCAGGACTATTACATGCACTGCAATAAATAGGTTGTACTGCCAGACCAAGCTTAGACAATGGAAGATCCTATTCAGAAAAATATATGAATGATGCCATCTGATATCCTGAAAATACTTCAGGTAATTCTCAATGTCGTATACATTTTTCTTGAAAAGGGAACAAATGGACTAAACTAATCAACAAAATGCTTCGACTCACCATTAACATAAAACACTCCATTAGCATGGCTGCTGGCATCACAAAATGTATGACGGAAGAGGTCAGATATCGGATCACTGACCTCTGTAAGTAGATACAAGAAGATAAAGAGGGCATAAACTAAAAGTTTGTAATCTGAACAAATAAATAAAAGTTCGGAGACATTTTTACTTGTGCCCAGCATACAATAGTACAGTATTAGGTATAAATTTAGGTTTACACATCAGCCATACCAAGAAGATAAAGATGAGCCAACAGCGAAGATCTCACTTCTCACAGATCTATCTAGAAAGGAACAAATTTATCAAAATCGTAATCTACCACGGAGAATATAAAGTTAGATAAGCATAATAAAGGTTTAATGAGAACAAACGAGGAAGCCGTTTCAGAGGCGATGTTATATTGTTACTACTACTATTGCGTGACTCCGGCCGTCAAGTTCTCAAACCATCAATTTATTATCATAGATAAATGCTGTAAGTTGGGTGTTGGCTAGTCATTGTATTAAAGTGATAAAATGTAAAATGGATTGAAAAATGGTTTAAAACATGAAGCATTTGCTTAGAGCCTATCCCCAGAGAACTGACCTGAATGATTAGGCTAGCGCTTTTGGGTTGTAGTTTGTGTATTTTTAACCCTTATTTGGGCAATCTACCAATATTTTGTTTTTATTATTCTTGGGCAAGAGGCGTTAACGTAGATTAAATACGCCTTGGCTGTCTTACCTTTATCAATTACATTTTACCCATAAACGTGATTCACAGTTAGGCATATGAATGGGTTGCATAAGGTAAGGCCTAGACTACTGTTAGGTCTAAAGCATAGCCTATTTGGAACAATAGTTTAGACTAGTGGGTAATTTTAAGGAAGACCTCCGCATTAAGATATGGTAATTCTAAGTACTAGCGCCACACCTGTTTTTACCTTGGAAACTGGTTTTTTCTACACTTTTAGGGCTTCTAATACTGGTGGTGAGTTTGTTTGTTGTCAGCCAACTGTTATTTGTCCCCTAACTCTAGTCAACAGCAAAGGGGAACTGTGGGAATTCGGGGTTTTGGGTGGGGGAGAACACAGAAATGGAGCGGACTTGTTTACGTTTGGGAGGCGCCCTCTGGAGGGGAAAAACAAGAGGAAGCCATTCGCCAACAGGAGGGGGTTAAATGCATTTCGCTGTGTTTAGTACTGGCATCGGGGGAATGGAATGTCCCTTTGCCGTGTTTAGTACTGGCCCGGGGGGTACCCGTACGTTAACAAGTTATTGTACTTGCCGGACAACATATGAACAGTTCCAAACAGGCGTACCTGTGCTCTGTCTTGTCAAGATCGCGTATGGAAACCCCTTGTTGGATGGACTTCAGGGGTTAATTATAGGTTAATTACATTCGTGCGACAAAAATTGAAGATAAATCGATAATTAGCAACGAAAAACTGTAGAAAAAGTCAAGTTAAAAGGATATCGCCACTGCGGAGCTACTACTTGGATCTACCTAAGATATTTTTAATTAATGAAATACTTTGACTGAACAATATAGAAAAGGGTGTATATAGGCTAATGCAGTACAGTTGAAGTAATCCGAGAAATGTACAGAGATAATGACAAATTTACCACCTGTTGTTTATAATTTTGCTTTCATCCCCGATGGGCTGGTAGTAAAAATGACATAAGTTCCACGTGGCGCTGTGCTTAGTACAGTCACTCAAAAATGTTTTGCAAAATGTTCCAGAAGTTTTCATTCACCTAACAATAATTTAGGAAATGTGCTTTTCTTATTTGATTTTGGTTATTAATCATACAGTTACCAATATAAAAAAGAATAGTGAGTGAAAAGTCTGTGTTACAAAAAATAATGAAAGATTTTGAAAAATTCTGCTCATGATGGTAGGATAAAAGAGTCAAATAAAAATCTATAATTAGTCATCCATTCAGTCCTTATGGGAATAAATTCAGAGACTTTCTTCATGGATAAATAACCCAGTGGAAAAATATAGGGAGAAAATCAGGTAACACCCAATGGCAAATTAGTGGCAGAGAGAGAGAGAGAGAGAATAAATGATTAAATAAGTAGTGAGAAATAAAAACCAGTTTAAGGGAAACAGGAGGTAATTTCTCTGACGCACCAGTCATGTCTATAATAATGATAGTGAGAAATAAAAACCAGTTTAAGGGAAATGGGAGGTAATTTCTCTGACGCACCAGTCGTGTCTGTGCTTGTTTCATGCAATTACAACCGAGTTGCCAAATAGCGCCAGATGTCACTATTATAAACTGTTGTCCGAAAAGTTCTGAAGCCTGCTGCAAAACATTTTTGAGTGACTGACTATACCAGCCCCTCGGGGATGAAAGTAAAAGTATAATTAAAAGACTAAATTTTTCATTATCTTTTATCTCAACTGTACAGCATCATACACACCCTTTTCTGTATTGTTTAGTAAAAAAAATTCATTAATAAACAATATTTGTGTGTGGGGTTCTTCCTTAGAATTACCTGCTTAGTGTAGGTCCTCTGCATTTAGGACATGGGTTGGGCTGGCATAGAGAAAGATAATTGGGAAAAGGCCAATTTAAAGGTATTATTTTGCTTGAAACTATTATTGCATTTTGGATTTGAAAATATAATTTTCCTATGCTGTAGTGCTTTTTTTGAAAGTTTGACATTCGTTTCATGATCAAGTACTTTTAGAAATAGTGGGCCTCACCTGTTAATCCTATAATTCCAGGGACCACAGTTTGAAATTGGGGTTTTTGGGTGGGGAGAAAATACAAAATGAGTGAAATACATGGATCTTAATCCCATTCATAGTTCTTATTCAGATTAAGGTAAGTTTATGGAATGTTTTTAAACTAATATCATACACTGGGATAAGGACAAGATACCTAGGTTAGGTTAGGTTTGGTGGGATGGTTAAGTCCTTTGCCAACAAACTGAATATCAGAAATGTTCTAAGTACAAATTAAAGCATATGAAAATGATATTTTCAAATCTAAAATGCAATAATGGTTTAAAGTAAATATTACCAATAACAACAGGGCTATCTGCAGACCCAGGAGTAGGCTGTTAGTTAAGCCTATCTTTGAAATGGCCAAAGACTCTGTAAAAGCAGCCTAGGCTATTTTGAAAAGAATATATGACATGTGGATAAATAGGCAGCTCGTAGATCATTGAATTTGAAACTACCAAAGTCCTGAAAATCTTGAGTGCCCTCCATCAGCTTCTTCCATGCATTGCTCATAGTAGGTAAAGGTACTTCTAATTTCTTTCCAGATATGTGAGCCTGATGTTTTTCTGGTATTTCAGTATTTTACCTCAATACCAGTCTTCAAGGTTGGAGGTTTTCTGCATAATATGCTTAATATGAAAAATCATACTAAAATCTTTTGCAAATTTACTTTTACCAACATATTTTCTGTTGAATGGTGGATTTTTTCAAAGTTCTTCGTATATGTTTTGGACTTTGAAAAAGCCCAACATTCAACAGTATTTTGGTAAAAGTAAATTTGCAAAAGATTTTAGTATGATTTCTGTATTAAACAAAAAACTCCAATTTTGAGGACTGGTATTGAAGTAAAATACTGAAAAATGTTTTATGTTTTGAAAGTTACCCAAGTGGGGCTCCACCCAAGTGTGGCTCCAGCATATTAGTGGCTAGTATATTTGGAATGTCTTTGTTTTTTATCAGAAAATGTGGGTTTGTGGACAATTAAGTGGGATTTATGAATTTAGGTGTTGCTTAAAAAAAAAAACTGCTTCAATTTTTAGTTATAGTTCCCTTTGTGCAGACCTGTAAGTCTCATTCCTTGGACTATTTTGGTTTATTTGATTTTTTTATCTCCTTATCTCCAACAATGATGGGGGACTACAGTTGGAAAGTAGGGTTTTTGTGTGAGGGGAAATGCAGAGGAGTGAAATGGCAAGGATGTATTCTAACAGTTCCATGATAGCCTACTTTCAGTTTAATAGCAGATTAGTAACATAGTCATAGTTTTAGAGATACTGGATCCCTCATGTGTCCCATAATTATGGCCAGGTAAGGGCCCAATGTCCTAAGTTAGGTTAGGTTAAATACATCTTTGTATTTCACTTGTTGTATGTTTAACCCCTCGCAAAACCCTGCCTTCCCACTGTAGTCCCCATACTGAAAGATGTAAGTGGAATGTCCTTTATCTCTAAAACACATTTTCTAAGAAAATTAAATTTAGAAACACTCAAAGCAACCTATAAATTATAAGAAAATCATATTTTGAAGTCTGGAATGCAGTTATGGTTTGAAGTAAAAATTTATAGTTTTTCTGACTACTAAACTTGTTAATGAGTATCAATAAAAAAACAGATCCTAAGGACAATGATTTTGCAAGACCAATTACAGGGATGCATCCCAAAACCTAAGCTAGGGCATTGGTTCCTCACCTAGAGTCCTGGTGGTCAAATACAAGGATGCAGTCCAAACTTATCTTCCTTAATCTAACCTAACCCTAACTTAGGGTGCCACATCCTTACCTGTCTGGGTCTTACCCTGGAACCCTTTCCCCCACCATCTTAACCTGATTTACAATAGATTCTTTTTTATCTGTAAATGTATGTCATATTTTTCACTTGCCCTATATTCCTGGTGACAAAAATGCAAAAATGGCCATAATATGACCATTTCTGATGTTAAAGTTGTTGTGGGGAAGGAATTGAAGTATATCATAATGTACAGTATTATGTAAATGTATACCCAATGCAAATGTAAAATATTGTTTTCCAGATACTTTTTTGTATGATTTTGATGACTGACATTCATTTCTGTCAGAAATATATGGTTAATGCTACACACCCTTCCTCCCAGGTCTAACATGAGTGAGGGTTCATTGGGGGAAACTAGGGTTTTTGCATAGGGGAATATGAAAACTTGGGAAATGAAAGGATGCTAGGTCCTACTTGACCAGGGGCAAATAGACCTCCTGTCTGTGGTGCCAAGTGGAATGGGCAGTTCTCTTTCTGTGGGGTATGTTTAAATTTTGTGCAAACGCAAAATGCTGTTGTAAAGTAATGGGTGTATATAGAAAAGTTCTTTTTGTTTTTTGAATAATATATTTGCAGTATCGCTGATTTTGTGATTCTGTATTTTCATTACATAGACCTTGGAAAATAACCAAGCAACATAATCTTTTACTCCAAAAGGAGGTCTCTGTTTCCAACTGTCATTGGTTTACATGTACTTGTCTTTGGCTTGAATTTGGTAGAAAATGGACATTATATAACAGACTGTCTTCCTGAGGATATAGTCTTGTTTTACATCTTAGATGGCATCTCTGCCAAAGTAGGTGCAGCCATGCAGTTGCTGATTCATATTCTGTGCATCAGTGCCTGAGAGGTAATCTGATCACTCTGAGTACAATCTCTCATGTAGCTTACTTAGGAAATCATGTCAACAGAAGTACAAGTAGTTTAAGAATGGAACTAATAGTAATCTGGTGAAGAAAGCTGTTAGTCTGGATGTTACAACTTTTGGGAACAGTGTTTTCTTACTGGTTTTTCAACATCAAGCAGTATCTTTTAACAGGTTGAGGAGCAGTGTTCGCTGTGGTGGACTCTGTTTTTCTTTCACTTGAGCAGTGGATATGCTTTTGAACAGTGTACGGTATATGTCACATTCAGCTCTCATCATTGTGTACATTAACATTTCCGTACAAATCTTAAGTTTTGATTGTTCCTCTTGAAGCCTGGTCAGTTACAATGGTCATTGAAATGCTGTACTGGGATGTGGAATAAAGATTTCTGATGTTAAATTAATAGATGTTAGACGCTTGTCTTGGAATGCTTTTTTCTTAAAATGTATGGTGTGCAAAAAAGCAAAACTTTTCAGCAAAGAGGCTAAACATTCTGCTCTTAGTATGGATTGATATTAGTGAAAGTACGATAAAAATGAGGTGTAATTTGAAAGAAATAAATAAGTAAACTCATTACCAACTTGCCAGAAAAGGCAGTGAGTCAACAAAAGGACATGAAGTTACATATGAGTATGTTGGAGATTTTTGTCCTTTACAGCCATTTTCATCTGTTACATATTTTGGATTGAATAAATACATGTGAATCTTTTGTTTTTTTATAATTATATGAGGAAAAATACATGTTAATTTTGGATTTTATCTAAAGGTGGTTCATATTCCTGGTCAGATATCATGAAAACTAAGCTCATTGAGAAAATCTCAAAATTTAACAATATACTGTAATAACCATGACTGCTTTACCAAATTTTCATTAATTTGTGAAAATTTGAATAGCTTGATTAATTAAATATGATCTACTATTTAAGCAGAACTTGAAGTACTCATATGGTGAGCATATTGCTGTGGAATGTTATATTAGTGATATGAGCATTACCCAATAGTGTACTTTTATATATATTTACAGCATATTCATTTGAATGCTTGTTTGTTTTATAAAGCAGGTTTTGACTTATGAAAAACCAATTTTTTGTAGTCGCGGTTGAGCCCTCAAGGAGTTACCTTCCATGGGTCTGTCAGAGCTCCATGGTAACCAAACTAATATAAAAGAATTCTCTTTTAGTTGGTCTCATGGCCAGGTACTGTGTTGTAATGATAAACTCTATGACGTGTGGTGGAGTATGTAATGGACTCAAAGATAAGAGGGCTCTTTCCCTTATCTTACGGCAAAGCTGTACCTAGGCCCTATCCTTCATCAAACCTGCTAAAAGAGGAAGTGATTATCATGCATGCGCAGTCCGTCATATTCTCGACAAACAGACTGGCAAGAGACCAGGACACCATTACTTTCTGTTAGTCAGTGCAAGATGATCCCTCACCCAAATCCCATGCCTTTTTGTCTGGGAGGTGGGTGGGTTTTGAGGACTCAACAGCAGCTACCTAAAATAGGTTTTTCCTATGTCAAAACCTGTTTTTTGATAGTGTAGTCACTTGTTTCGTCCTCAAGGAGCTTTATAAAGAAATTGACAGGTGACGAAATGGCTTAAGCTCCCAAATTTTATTCCCAACTACCCAAAGAAAAAACATTTCTGGTCCCAGGTCAAGCCACAAGTTTCAAGCCCCATTCTTTATTCCAAACACCCCTTAGGTTTTGGTAACAAAGAACAAGAAACTAAACATTTTAGGTTATAGTTCTACAGTGACCTACCTAAGCATGCTGGTTTTGGTTGCAGTATTGACACACCTACCCCCAATGATAGTTAGCATACCCACCTGTCAGGAAGACCCCTGGTTTTCCACTGTAGTGCCTATGGGGTCAGGACTAACCATACCACCTACTGATACATAGTGTACTCAAATTTGTTCGAGCTCGTGGCAATACAGTAATGTTTTAAGAATACTGTCTCTGATGACAACCCTGTACATTTGGAGGCTTCTTCGAAAGAGACATTCCTGAAGAAGACCAACTCTGCACTTACTTTGCTAATATCATGTGACCTAGGAAAGGAGTGTGGATTTGCCTTTTTAATAAGGGACACTAAAATTATTCTTAGCTCTTGCAGAGAGAGTGGCTTGTTTGGTAGGATGTTGGAGAATCGGACCCTCTGGGATGTTTGCTGTGACCTCTAGGTAAATCTTAAGTGCTTGACCTGGGCATAATGTCTTGTCTGCTAAATTGAGTTTTCTTATCAAAATAGGAGGTTGCCTTCTTAAAGGATTCTCATTCTTGGCCGGGAATGATGGGCCAGGGGACAATAATAACTGATGGTTAGCTGTTAGTGTGATGTATCGTCCCCGTCTAAGAGAGCCCAGTTCACTGATACAAGCTCCTGATGCTAAAGCAATTAAGAAGATCTCCTTTTGCAGCATGTGAGTTTTGGTTGTATTGGGTCCACTGAACTGAGGGGTTGACAGAAGTCTAAGCACCTTATTCAAGGACCAAGTAATTGAAAGCCTTTCAGGAGCTGGACTTTGTAGTACAAAAGACCGAATCCATAAAGCATGGGTTCCGTTAATGCTGCCTTGTATGCCATGATTGTTGTAACAGCAAGGTGTTTGTCTTCAAAAAGTTCTTTGATAAAAGTTAAAATGTTTCCATAGAGATCTCAACTGGGCCCTCAGTATGGATATAACCATATCTTCCATACGGACTGGTATTGTCAGATAGATGATGTCTGTAGTTTTTGTGCTAAGTACCTAGCAATGTTGGGTGAGTAATTTTCATGTTAGACAATATTTTAAAAATCCACACGAGTTTCTCGGCTCAGAAAGAGGGATGCGTAGACGACTTTCACTTCTACTGTCTCAGGTGCATTGCAGACAAGTGCCACTTCCTTTCTTGTGCCATCCGAAGGATGGCTAGCATTATCATATTGAGAGGAGGTGAACATGATCCTGACCTCTGGATGCAAGATATTGCGGTCATGTGTGTCTCTTTTGGAGGTTTGAGTGTTTATGAGAGACAAAAAGACAGTTGTCAGCTCCACGAAATTGATAAGACATTTCCTCAGAGGAGCTGACCACCCCCCTGCCACCTGACGATCCTCCCAATGTCCTCCACTACCTGTCAATGAGGCATCTTTATGTATTGTCACTCGTACAGACGGAGGAGTCGGGTGACCTGTTTTGCCAGAGACTCCTTCTGGGTCCAAGCCCGAAGTATCCTTTGATGAGGTCAGTCTCGCATCTTTTTCTTGCATGCGATAGTCAGAATTTGTTCACATTTTTTAGTTGCAATCTGAGCACAGGCAGTCCCTGGTTATCGGCGATCCAGTATTACAGCTTGTCTAGCGACAAAAATTGGCGATTTTTGGCACCGATATGTGCTGATTTCTGCTTATCAGTGCCAATAATCGGGTATTGGTGCTGATAATTGGGTATTCGCGCCATTGCATACCTAACAGAGGCACCAATCTCCGGTTATCGCCGCCGAAATTCGCTGATTTTCGGTTATCTGCGATTTTTGCTTATCATCATGACGTTGGAACGAAACCCCTGCATATAACCGAGGACTGCATGTATTGGATCTATTACTGATGCGAACTGCAATAGGCCCATCGTACATTCTAATTGCTGTCTGGAAACTGGGCTGTGCAAGGAACATTTTGAGGTCTTTCCTTATTCTGTTTTGAGTATTGATGGGGAGAGACAACTGGTCGTGAAGAGTCTCCCAACACAGTCTCAGCCACTGAAAACATCTGCTGGGCATGAGGTGGGATTTTTTTCCAATATATTAGAAATTTTTCAACTGGAGTCTATTGCCCATTGCTCTTAGATTTCTCAAACAGTTTTCTTGTGGGTCCCCAGATTAACCTGCTATTAGTTGTATTCCTTCTTGTCTGAGTTCTCGAACAACTACTTTTGCTAATTATGTAAAAATTCGTGGGGCAATGTTTTAGCCCAAAGGGCATGACTTTGAACCTGTATGTATCCTTCCCTATCCAGAACCCTAGGAAGAGGCGGAAGGGGACGGCAATAGGGATGTGCCAGTATGCGTCTCCCAGATCTATAGAAGCTGTCCAGGTCCCTTGTGGAATGATTGAATGTACTTGGGCAGTGGTAATCATTCAAAACTTTTGGCAAACAGTGTGCTTGTTCAATGCTGATAGGTCAAGGATCACTCTTCGTTTGGAGGAATCCTTTTTGGGGACACTGAAGAGATGTGCTTGGTGGTGAATATACACGTTTCTCTATGGCTCCCTTTAACTGGGCCTTCTGCATGTAATCTTCCAGAGAGGGATCTGGGTTTTGGAGGAACCCCTTTAAAGGATGAGGGGGATGAGATCATTTCCACCACAACAGCAAAAATTGTTCTGGAACCTTCTGGAAGCCTTTGGGTGGCAACTTCCAGCAAGGTGGTAGAGGTTATAATACTAAGGGAGCAGATCCTAGCATGAAATTCTGCCGAGGCTGTCCCCTCTGAGATTCTTCTCATAGGGGTCCCAGACTGTTGAGTAGCTATATCTAGAGGGAGCTTTTTCCTTTCAAAAGGGAGTTGAAGCGTTGCTCATTCCTTGGTGGAATTCGAGACTGGTATAACTGTGCTTCAATTCTGCCATTGTCTCTTGTTTTCTGGTCACTACAAAATTCTGAAAATCTGCCTTCATGTGATTAATTATTTTAAAAGTGAAGGGACAGAAGGCTGGGGCTACTTGGCGGGCAATTTGGGTCTTATCCAAAATAGCTGTAGAGGTCCATTTTCCGTTGACCTGGTAAAGGGTGTCTTCCATAGCTTTTAATGCTGTAGACACAGGTAGAAGAACTGTTTCTTTTAGTGGTTTCTCATTGTATGCTGAAGGTGGTACCAGGTGCCATTCTGTATTAGGGAATGCTGCCCTGTCTCTAAATTCTACATGTACAACTTCAATCATGGTTTTTCTCTCATTAATTAGATACTTCCCATTGGGAGAGAAAATGCACATTGAGGCATCTCGCTGGGGATTACCAGTATCATCAGGGGTGAATATTGGAGCCCCTATTATCTTTTGATCTGAAGTTTTGTAATCTAAGCTGGCCATTTTGTTGTTTCCAGTTGGAATTCTAACATTAGACCTTGTTTGGGTAGAATTTGTATCCATTCTTAATTTTTGGTTACAGGATGAAGTATTCTTACACTTTGGGGTGTGGGTGTACAGGACTGACCTAATTTCCTTTCTGGAATTATGTATCATGTCCCTTATATATTGCCGTTCTGTGGCAAAGACATCTTTGATGTTACTCATAATTTCCTTACGGAATTGATCAAATGTCGTAAACTGTGTATCCCTTTTGGGGGAGCTTGCACAATCTGACTGAGCTTCAACAACTGAAGTGTAACCTCCTGTTAACCAAGGGGCAGAAGTCCTGGGTGAATTACTCTACCCCTTCGAGAATGTAGTAATTTCAGTCAGGGTTAGGTAGGTCCTAGTATCCCTTTTGGGGGAAAGATCCTCGCCAGCATCTGATAGCTGCATGGGGGACAGATTTCCTTCTGGAAAGTTTCTCCCATGTATGGGTGAAATTTGTGTCCCTGATCCCTCCGGGTTCAGCAAGGCCATTTCAATGGCAATGTCCATCCCCAAGTAAAAATTCCTCCACTTCCTCAGCTTGGTTAACCTGGGAGGTACTGGGGACTGATGTTTTTGGGCTTTGGCCCAAACATAGATCTTGTTCTGAAAAGGGGTTAAAATATCTGCTGCCAGAGTTCTGCCGGAAAGATATAGTCTCCCCCTTCCTCACCCCTGCTGAACCCTAGAACCCACTGAGACAACTTAAAATGAGTTGCCCTTAAAACTTGCTGCCAGGAGCATACTACAAATTTGGCACATATCTGGTGACCAATGAAATTTTCCTTGTTTTTTGCAAGGATTATGCTCATGGCAGGTGGTATGGGTCGTACCCACTGGTTAAAAACAAACAAAGCAATCTGCTGCGGAACACTTAACCTGAGGGTCCAGCATGATGGCAGCCCTGTAGTGATATGAAACAAGTTTTTACTAGAAACCACTGGTAATCATTACTAATTGTCTGTAATCCTTATTTAGATAGTATATTCGATGTTACAGGCTAATTTGATTATAAGCATGTAGCTGTAATATATTTTATTTACTAAATTGTTATATGTGTTGAATATCTATATTAGCTTAAACACACTAAGATTTAGGTTAATTTTGACACCAGTATATAGCTGTATTACTATACACTGTTAGTCCTTTTGCAAGGGCTATGTGAAATTTAATTTTTGAATGTCATTCCATGCAGGTTAGCTGCTATAAATTAATTTGTTTATTTAACCAGACTACTGTTTTATATGGCTTAGGTTAATGCTTTTAGCATAATTTACCTTTAGACTGAGAAGAGAGGATTGCTTAAAGGGTTCTCACTTAGCCTATTCTAGGCCACTGCCTAGTCTAGGCCACTGCCTAGTCTAGACTTATTTTATTCACACTTAAAAGGGATGGGTTACATAAAACAAATTTACCTTGATATGTAGCCTTAACGCTAAGCTACCATTTCATCTAGCCAGGATTAATGTTTCATCTGGTCCTAGGTTACCTGGTCTAAACTAATGCCTAATCCAATAATGGGATGTTTCATAAAGGGTTATCACTTAACCTAATATAAGGTACTGCCTAATCCAGATTACAGTATTTAGATCACGTTGAGTGTGTAGGCTATAAATAAATTTTTTTACTAATATGTAGCCTTATAGCTAGGCTACCGTTTTATCTTGCTCAGATTATTGCTATTACAGTATCTTATCTGAGGGTCCTGGGTAATTTAAGTTAATACCTAATCTAGGTTATTTAGTTCACACTTAAGGATATGTAATTGTAGGTTATAGGCTACAGACCACATCCCCTATTTATGCAGTCTAAATTATTCTTAATTTGATCTAGGCTACTGCCTAGATCATTGTAGACATCATATAATCTGAAAAGATTTTCTATATTAATGATAAATTGTGGAACATTTCTTTTAGTTAAAATATCTAATTGAAATGACAAATTTTTAAAACAATTTGCACTTTTCACAACTAACAATTCGCAATTACAACTTAACGCCGGCCATGTGTTAGCAAGAAAAGCCGGGTTTTCAGCTTTCACACAAATTAACTACCAATGATAAGGTTTTAAAACTTTAACTGGGACTTAAAACTAAACTCTTAACTTGCTTCTTTTGGCGTTTCTCATGTAGGTGTTTGCATAATTGTTGAAATTTGGAGTGCTGAGGATAATTGAATCTGTTCCAAATGGACCAATGAAAAGTAATGGCATCCTGGTCTCTTGCCAGTCTGTGCGTCGACAATATGGCAGACTGCAGATGTGCAATAATCACTTCCTCTTCTAGCAGGTTTGATGAAGGAAAGAACTCATGTACAGCTTTGAGTCCATTACATACTCCCATCACGTGTCCCAGTATTTATCATTGCAACACAATACCTGGCCACAAGACCAACTGAAAGGGAATTCTTTTATATTAGTTTGGTCACCATGGAGCTCTGGCAGACCCATGGAAGGTAACTCCTTGAGGACGAAACAAGCGACTCTGCTATAAAAAATACAGTAATGAATCAGTCATGAGATATTGTTATTTACTGGACTGTCAGGTTTGTTTGCCTATAGTTTCCAACAGCCATTATCCAAAATGTATGCTAACAAATTTTGTTTGTCTGTAAAATGATTAAATAATGAACTCAAGTTCTTAATTTTCTGTATCTCTCACAATAAAAATGTAACTAACTTTATACTGATATAGTGATTTACATCTTTGTACTGACTGAGAAATACAGTTTCTGTGCAGCCACATGTGGTAGGTTACCAGTGAACTTAGTTTGGATCCTATAAACAGTGTGAAAAGATTCTCAGAATATATTACTGTTGCCTTCACTTGATGAATCATTTGAGATATGATAGATCATACTAGCCAATTTTCCTGAAATATTTTTTAACAGTGTAAAAAATGTCTTCTTACAGGATTTCCTTTGTACAACCAACAAAAAATTATTAAAAATGGCTACAAAGTTACCGGTGGCTTCAGGATTATATAATTATGCAAGACTCACAGCAAATACAACAAATTATGCCAAGAGAATGAATCGTCTGAGTAATCACATATTTGGTGAAGTTGTTCGCCCAACTCCGCAACCGTAAGTTGAAAATAGTTTGAAATTTTGCTATTAGTTACAAACAGTGAGGTTAAATATAATCCTACCATACATAAACCTATTTTATGCATGCCAAGTGCCCAGAAAAATGGAATTAGCCAGGTTCTAATTTTCTGAATGCCATGATTTTCACCGTCTTTGTCATTTACCCCCTTACTCCTGTGCAGAAATGCATAGTTGGTATAAAGACATAAACCAAATGATAAATAAATTTATCAGATACAGAAACATTATGTGTGTGACCTCCTGCTGATTCATTGAATCAACTAGTTTATTCATTTGATGCATAGTGTATTACAATATAATACAGTACTTAGTTTCAGGTACAGTATAGTATATTTAGCATGGCCATGTTAAGTTTACCCATGGTCGAGAATCACTGTGTTAGAGTAATTTTTAGACAAAAGAATAATTGACTTAAAGGTAAAATTTTGCTTCTAAGGAGAGCCTTCTACTTCTTTTCATAATGTCATATTGTGATTGGCTTCCCTTACAAGTAGTATTTTGTTTTAGAAATGTAACCAGGAATGTAAGATTAATGGTTTTCTGTTACTGTGGTATTTAAAGGTTACTTAGACTACTTAGAAAGAAAAAAATATTATTTTCTTTGGATGCTAACTGATATTATTGATGGGCATAGACAAGTTGGTCATTATATTCCAACTGCTCTAGAAAGTTATTACACCTATGTTGTTAGATATCTAGTGCTAAGAGTTTGCATGTCCATGAAGCCTTTAAAAGCAAAGGGTCTTGCAGGGCGGGTATGCTGATTGAAATCCACTGCACTGTGGGGATTCTGCTTGGCACCTGGGAAAGCCTCTAAACCCAATTTGTTCTTTTAACCTGTCAACCACTCTAGATGGAGGATTGTGAGGTTTTTTAAAGGCTGACCCCTTCAGTTTTGAGTCACTCAGCCAGGTATACAGTAGTTCATATACATAGTAGAAGGAATTTGTCATTTAACCTGTGGGTTGTGAGTGATGGCTTAAGCTGCCCTGATTGTAAACATCATCTGCAGTGTTTCTATCAGTGTAGAATATGTGAGTCACTCCGTAGTTCTGTTTCTTATGAATTTGGAGAAAAGTTCTGTTTATGTGATAGAAAACAATAAAGTGGGGAGTGTTATTATGCAGAGTAATCGTTAGAGAAAAAAAGAAACTGTTTATTTGTAAATAATACTCCACTTGTTCAAAATATGGAACATAACACACTTTATCTCTCTCTCCCTATATCTCTCTCTCTCTCTCTCTCTCTCTCTCTCTCTCTCTCTATTATTGCTTGGAAGCAAGTTAGAGGTATGTTGTCTTGCTTTCATCTTTAATGAATGCTCTTCTTAGTGATTTGCCAGTTTTGTGTTATTAGCTTGCTAATGAAATGCTAAAGTGAAGAATGAATTTAACTTTCAGTGTACCTGCTCAGGTTGAAGTTGTTCAAAAGTTTGGTGGTTGTATTTTTCATTGTAACAGTCAATGAATGATTATAAGATTCAAGTATTTAAGAGCATTTAAAATTAGTTTGTTATTTTCTACAAGTTTATTAATGAGTTAGGATTAAAATTTAGAAGAAAAGATCATCTCCCCTATTAGCAGAGTTCTGTGTCCTTTCTTGATAACACATATCACTGTAAATCCTTTAAACTTCAAGTCTTTTGCTTTAGGAAGTTAACTTTTCTCCATTGATTAATGTCCTTTATACAACTCTTTGAACCAGCTGACAGTTGATGGTCCTTTAGTTGCATCTATCATCGCAGTTTCATGCAAATGTCTTTGTTAGATTTATTGTAATTTTTTAATTGTAAGTATTACTGTAACTCTATCATTGGTTTTATGTTAGTTAATTGATGATTCTTGCCAGTAAAGATGTTTAGAATTATCTTTTTCTCTCTGATATCAAAGAAGTGTCATTGTTGTGGCATCTATATCACTGTCACTTTCTTTCCAGTACTACAGCAGAGTTATTTCGTTCATTCAGGTAGTCTGTAAAATTCACCTCAGTTAAGTAGTTTTATTTGATTAAATTATTAAAGTAAACCATATTTATTGATAATATTAAAGTCTATTCAGATGTCTCAAGTTTTTGCTGTAGTTGTTGGGAGAACTCACCTTATGTGTAAGGTCAAGATGAAGTACTTGTGTGTTCATGAGCCTGTTTTTTTATCATGGGAACTATGTGTTTGGCATCCACCCCACAAAGGTCGACATATATAGTCTTGCTCCCCCTTTTTTAGTTTCTGGGTTTTGATGTGGCTGAGTAATGGTCTTGTTTGATCCTTAACATGAAACTTATTTACAAGTCAGTTGACATTTTCAAGTCATTCTTTCATTGTGAAATTACTATTAAGTCTCTGAAGTTAGTTTTTTATATAAATAGCTTACCAAGTAATTACATAGCTATAGTTTCTAACTAGCGCGGCAGCTTAAATTTTCATAGTTCGCAGTAGCACTTCGATTGTTAAGAGTAGGTGACCAGTCCTGTCCACTAATGGAAGTACATGTAATAGGAAATACTTAGCAGACAACTTCATTCTGTTGCTGCCGTGCTTGATGTAAACATCGAGTACTTGCACCAGCTTTGTTCATTATTTTCCACTTATATAACTGGATTTCGGTGAAGTATTACCGCTTTTTCCAAGTACCCTTCAAGTTGAAAGCTTTCAGGATCAGTTTTTTCTTGTTTAGTTATTTTTAAATTAATTCAGGTTCATCAATTTTTTTGCTACTGTAGCGAATTAGCAATCAAGATTAAACATCTACTTATCATGCTTTCCTTTGCAGAACTGAAAAGTATATGGGCAGGAATGTACTAGGAGAGAAATTGTGCTTAATGCTAGGTTGCGATGAGCTTTAGGAAGAGAAGACGTTCTTGACAGGCGAGAACTCTGCTCCGGTACTTGTTTCGCCAGTATATATACTAAAATCGGAACAATACAGAGAAGATTAGCATGGCCCCTGCTCAAGGATGACACGCAAATCGTGAAGTGCTCGTCACCTGGTGCCAGCTACAACCTGGCACCAGTCCATACTACAAGCGCCCAGGAGCGCCCACCAGCTCCCGAGCTACTAGCTCTCCTGGCACCCAGCTCGCCTGGTGCCAACTTCAGCCTGGCGCCAAGCCAGAGCATCCAGCGCCAGCTCTTTCATCCATTTTTTCTCTCCTGCTACTAGTCCTTTTTTTTATCCACTTGCTCCTGCGCCTGGCTCCCTCGCTTCCTTCCCATTCCATTGCCAGTCTTGTGTTTGGGTTAACAGAAAATAAACCTTGTAACAGTGAAGTGTTGTGCAGTGAGGAGGTGATTATCCAGCCTGCCAGTTTTGCTAGACTTGAGTCACTGTCATACTCCCCTAAACCGGGGAGGAGTCATGCTGAAAGTCCAATGGAGGCTGGTGGGAAGTTCCCTGGGTAGTTGCCCCTCGGTTGAACCTGTTGCACATTTCCCAGGTATCGACAGACAGCCACTGAAAAGGTGTCTTGATGGGTGTGTAGTGGAGGAGGTGGCTGCTCGTCCTGCCGACTCTCCTAGATGAAGGCCCCTGTCAGACTCCCATAAACCTGGGAGGAGGCATACGGGAAGTCCAAGGGAGGTCGGTGGGATTTGCTTACGGGTAGTTGCCCCCTCAGTCGAACCTATAGTACATTCCCAGGTATTGGCAGACAGGCACTGGAAAGGCATCTTGATGGATGTGCAGTGTTAGACTGCCACTGGAAAGGCGTCTCGATAGATGTGTAGCGTTACCATTACTTGTCAAATTGTTGTCTTCCTGAGCGCCTAGCACCAGTTCCCAGGCACTCGGCACTCGCTTTCGCACCCAGCGCTAACCTACAGAGCTCCCATCGCCCACTATCATGCACCTGATGCCAGCCTTCTTGTATTTGGCGCCAGTTCCTCTTTAGTACTTGGCACCCATCTTTGCTAAGAACACACTGTTGTTCTTTCTTGAGCGCCAGTCTCCGATTGAATGCCTGGCTCAGGCTTTTCAAGTGGCCAGCGCCAGTCCCCGATCACCAGGCACCAACTCTTCAGTATCAGACTCCCACCTCTGAGCGCCCTATAGACCACTCAAGAGCATTTTGGCTCTCTTCAGTCTGTTCCACCTTCACCTAGAGTTCAAGACAAGCCAATATCGCTCTCTTTTTAGCAACAATTAGTGTCTCGGAGTCCTGTCCTTTGCAGACAGGGACTTTGTGTCACGAATTTATGAGCTTGTTGAAGAAATCTCCCACCTCTGGCATTTTCTTCATCCTCCAAGAAGTCTCAGGGAGTTGGGAGTTTTTTTTTGTTGGTGCTTCGAAGGGACTAGACCTCCTTGTCGAAGATCTCGTCAAGATTTTTGAAGTAAAAGGTTTTTTCTGACTTGCAGCAGGTGCACAGGCTAAGAAGATAAAGGATTCCCAAGTATTTACCGGGAGACATCGCCTCTGATTGTCTCTAAGTCCTGTCTAAGGACAAGGACAGTTGAGATGGATTTTAGAGATTTCCACTCTTCTCTTTGGAATCTGAAGAAGAGAGAGCACTGGTGCTCCTTTACTACTGTGAGAGCCACACAGTCGCAATCAGCCCTGTCATTTTTGCCCACAGACCTACATCACCTCTTCCTCAGAGCACAGCCTCCATCGCAAGAATCATCTTTTTGGATGTCAGTCTCAGCTCTCAGAATTTTTGGTCTTTCCGTCTGCCTAGAGAATCACAGCTAATTTCAGATGGTTTGCTAATTTCTAGCCCCTATTTTCTTTTTACTGGGAACATTAGTGGATGAGTCTACTAGGGACTTTACCAACCACAGAGATGTTAGTCAAGTTAGACAGACTTCATATGAGAGTTTTGCAATTCCATTATCCAGTTCCGAGGTTTCCGGCGCAGACAGAAAGCGCTGTAACGTTTTTTGGTTCTTCACAGCCGCTGAAGATACACGCAGTTGATGGTTGCCGTTCTCCGCTTCTTGTCAAGCGATAAGGAGGCTAGCTTCATCTCACAGCCTTCCTGCAGTTTCACTGTGGTTCCCACTGTCTCTTCCTCGGTCTAACTTCCTGTGGAATGACTATACCTTCTCTCCTGAGCATTCTTTTGTTGGAAGACGTTACTTGGGTTCCAAGCTAGAGGAGGAAGCGCCTTGAACCCTCTTGGACCAGCGCTCCCTAACGGTGCCCATTCCTGAACACCTGGAATCAATTTCCTGGTGCCGATTCCTGAATGCCCGAGACCTGTTGCAGAGCGGTTGGCACTATCTAGCCAGTACTAGGTTCCTGCCGCTGAATGCCTAGCACCTGCTCATGGAATGTTTTTTGTTTAAGGGATTGTGTCTGACTGCTGAAGAATTTGTCACTTCTGGTTTTGGACAAGGCCACTGTTATCCCATGCCCAGGCTTTTGTGTCTCTTATGGACTTTTCAAGCCTTTTATAAGTGTGCCAGATATTAGTTTCCGCCACATACAGTTCTGCATATGTTTTCGGTCTGTACGAGGTGTTGTTGAGTCCATGCAAGGCATTATCTAGTACCAAATAAGAAGTCGGACCTGCGCGGATGTCCACATGTCCGCACGGCTGTCAAGAGTCAGCAAAATCGGCAACTAGTCTTTACAGTTGTCTGTGAGTGCACGGTGATCTGTAAATTCGCTAATTTGCTGTCTAGTCCACAGGGTCGTCAGCAAGCCTGCATGAGCTACAGTTCCCTTTTTTCTTTTCAAATAGAGAACGAAGTTCAAGATGGAGACAAACCAGACAGTCCTGTCTTCCATTCTCCAGGGCAGTTAGATGGAGACCTTGGATATGTAGGATACTTCCTTCTATGTCCATATCTGGACTTCGGAGAGTATCTCCGGTCCGTCTTACGGGACAGGATCTTCCAGTTCGGGGATCTAGGCTTCAGCCTCTACTGCACAAGCCTTCTCTCAAGTCCTCGCTCCTCTTACATTTGACTTCATTTTCTGGAAAAATGCTCGAAGGTTTTGAACACAAGTCAACTGGGACAGGGAAACACAGCTGGGCATCGTAGTTTTTTCCCAAAGCCCCAGATTTAATTCGGACCTACAGTGGTGGCTCTGAACTAATTGCCGGAAGGGAACTTCCTTCATCCTCTGAGACTAGTCTTAGACTTCTTCTGAACGCCTTGATCTAGGTTGGGGAGCCTGCTTGAGGAACCGGGAAGTTTCCGGGACGTGTCTCCGGAAGAAAGGAGCCTTCACATCTATGTCAGAGAGCTGAAAGCAATTTGCTTAGAGCTTCAGTGCTTCTCAACCCTAGTTCACTCCCAGACTGTGGTAATCCATTTAGACCAGACTACAGTCATAACGTTTATTATGTTATCAAGGAGTCTCTCTCTCTCATTTTCTCTCCACCAAACAGCAAGAGAACTTCTACTATGGACAATCAAAATTGAGTTTTCTAGTCTCTTGATTTGTTCAGGCCAACTAATAAGTTCTGGCGGATGAACTGAACTGTCAGAAGCTTGTTCTTACTACCAAGTGGACCTTGAATCCCCTGGTCTGTGGGGATCTGTGGAATGTATGGGGGGCAGGCTGACTAGCATGGGCAGCAGACTCCACGCTGCAAGTTCGGTCCAATTTGGACCCCTAAGTCTTCTCTGCCCTTCAACATAGTCAGGGAAGTGCTGAACAAGTCTCAGGCTCATTGCAAGCATTACAGTGCCCCTCATAGCCCCGTTCTGACCCATGAAACAATGATTTCTGAACCTGCCACAGCTGTTGGTGGACACTCCATGACTCCTCCCCATCCTTGTCTACTCAGTCAACCTCACTTCAAGAGATAACACCAAGGGTGGCTCGCTCTTGTCCAGATGAGCCTCAGGCTGTCAGGTAGCTTGTCAAAATGAAGGGGTTTTTTCTAGACGTACTGTAGACGTGCTGGAGGGACTTTTGCAACATAGATGTCAATCTTCTAGCTCCGTCTACCAGAATAAGTGAGCTATTTTCCTTCTGAGACATCTGTGACCCGAATTGCAGATTGCCTCTTTTATCTGAGGAGATGTAGCATATCTGGTATTCCTCCATTAAAGGTGTCAAGCTACATTTAACTCGGTTTTTAAGCAACTTCATCAAGTCCTTTGACTAGTCCAAGAAAGGAAAGAAATCCAGTCTCCTGGATCCTGGACATAGTATTGAAGTGACTGACAGGTCCCTCTTTTGATTAACTATGATCCTTTTCTCGGAAAGGACCTTACCTGGAAGGCTATCTTCCTGGTGACCTTGGCTTCTGCTGAATTGTTTTAGTGAGATCCAAGCCATCGTTCTAGAGTAGGTCGTTTTTACAAGGAGACACAGTTTGCTCGTTTACCCTTGGGTTTTAGCCTAGAACAAGGACCTATCCAAGACCTGGATCTGGTACTTCTCCATTAAGAACATAACAGACATCCTTGGCTCTGAGGGAGAATAGAGAGCCCTCTGTCCAGTTGGAGTTTTCAGGTATTACCTGAGTAGGACCAGAAGAGCAGAGGGCCATCCATAACCTATAGTGTTATGGCAAGGACCCATTTCAACCTGTGATTGCATTGTCCTTCATCCTAAATGGATTTAATTTCTGAGAGACCTCTCTCAGATTCAGGAGAGCATTTTGCCTACTTTAACCCTTTAACGCCGAAGCCCTATTTACAAAAACGTCTCCCGTATGCCGGCGGCGTTCGGTGAGTTAGCGCCAAAGCAGAAAAAAAGTTTTTTTCAAAAAATCACAGCACGCTTAGTTTTTAAGATTAAGAGTTCATTTTTGGCTCATTTTTTTGTCATTCCCTGAAGTTTAGTATGCAACCATCAGAAATGAAAAAAATATCATTATCATATATAAATATTGGAATATATGACAGCAAAAAAAAAAAAACTCGTATATGATTGTATACAAATCGTGCTGTAAGCAAAACGGTTAAAGCTAATGACTTAATTTTTTTAGTTGTATTGTACACTAAATTGCGATGATTTTGGTATATAACAAATTTTAAAACGATCAAAGCAACACAGAGAAAATATTATCACAAAATGATGCATGAATTAAATGAACGCTCGGACGTAAAAATTTTTTTTTTTTTTTAAAAATTCACCATAAATCGAAATATTGTGCTAGAGACTTCCCGTTTGTTGAAAAATGAAGCTAATTGATTTAATATTACTAGACTGTAAGTGTTTTAGCTTACAATTGCAGTTTTCGACCATTTCGGTCGAATTAAAGTTGACCGAAAGTCGAATTTTTTCTATTTATCGTGATTTATATGAAAATATTTTAAAACTGATAAAAGCTACAACCATAAGTTATTTTTTGTTGTATTGTAAATGAAATTGCACACATTTTCATATATAAAACTTTATGTATCGACTAATATAAAACGGTGCAAATATTACGACAACGAGACAAAAGAATTTCTGAGATGTTCGGCCGAGTTACCGCGCAGACGTAAGGAAAATGTTTTGTTAAAAAATTCACCATAAATCGAAATATTGTGCTAGAGACTTCCAATTTATTGCAAAATGAAGGTAAACGATTGAATATTACTAGAATGTAAGAGTTTTAGCTTACAGTTGTGTTTTTTTACCATTTCGGTCGCGTTAGAGTTGACTGAAGGTTGAAATTTTGGCAGTTATCGTGATTTATGTGAAAATATTTCAAAACTGATAAAAGCTACAACCATGAGCTAATTTCTGTTGTATTCTAAATGAAATTGCACACATTTTCATATATAAAAGTTTATGTAATGACTAATGTAAAACGATGCAAACATTACGACAACATGACGAAAGAATTTCTGAGATGTTCGGCCGAGTTACCGCGCGCAGACGTAAGGAAAAATTTTTTTTTTCAGAAATTCACCATAAATCAAAATATTGTGCTAGAGACTTCCAGTTTGTTGCAAAATGAAGGTACATGATTGAATATTACTAGAATGTAAGAGTTTTAGCTTATAATTGCGTTTTTACCATTTCGGTCGAGTTAAAGTTGACCAAGCTTGAAATTTTGGCAGTTATCGTGATTTACATGAAAATATTTCAAAACTGATAAAAGCTACAACCATGAGTTATTTTCTGTTGTATTCTACATGAAATTGCGCACATTTCCATATATAAAACTTTATGTAATGACTAATATAAAACAGTGCAAACATTACGACAACGTGATGAAAGAATTTCTGGCGGACGTAAGAAAAAGTTTTTTTCAAAAATTCACCATAAATCGAAATATTGTGCTAGAGACTTCCAATTGGTTGCAAAATGAAGGTAAATGATTGAATATTACTAGAATGTAAGATTTTTAGCTTACAATTGCGTTTTTTTACCATTTCGGTCGAGTCAAAGTTGACCGAATGTTGAAATTTTGGCAGTTATCATGGTTTATATGAAAATATTTCAAAACTGATAAAATATACAACCATGAGTTATTTTCTGTTGTATTGTACATGAAATTGCGCACATTTTCATATATAAAACTTTATGTAACGGCTAATATAGAACAGTGCAAAAATTACGACAAAATGACGAAAGAATTTCTGAAATTTTCGACCGAGTTACCGCGCGGGCGTAAGAAAAAATTTTTTCAAAAATTCACCATAAATCGAAATATTGTGCTAGAGACTTCCAATTTGTTGCAAAATGAAGGGACATGATTGAATATTACTAGAATGTAAGAGTTTTAGCTTACAATTGCGTTTTTCGACCATTTCGGTCGAGTCAAAGTTGACCGAAGGTTGAAATTTTTTGTAGTCGACGTTTGCTACGTCCACTCGGCATTCAACAGACAATTTTAGTCGACGTTTGCTACGTCCAACAGGCGTTTAAGGGTTAAGTGAAAGCTAAAGATGTCAGAGCAGCTTCTACCTCATTAGCTTGCAGGCACAATATTACTTCCATTCTGCAATCGACCTACTTGAAGTGTAATCGCTCTTCGCTTTTCACCATTTTTAATGAAAGTTAAAAGTGTTAAAATTTTACAGTACCTTGCAACCATTATTAGTGACTGGCATGGTATCGCGGGGAGAAGCATAGGATTTCCTCCTACTGTCCCTTCACCTTGCAGTAAGGTGTTGGGTTTTGGGGAGGCGGGGGTTTCATTGTATCTGGAGCACCCACCAGTGGATGGGGTTGTGGTTTTATTTCAGTGTAGGTGACAGTATTGTCTGCTTGTTTTTTATATTGGTACTGCACCCAGGGCAAGGGCACCTATCGATGCTTTGCTAGCCATCGGAATACTTCACTGCATAGCTCCCACTTAAGTAGAGGTGCTCCTCAGCTATGCTGCCACGCCACTACAGGTTAAGATGAGCGCCAACCAGAGGCAGTATTCTCCTGTAGTAGCTCTCTTAACTGATAAGGAAACGACAAGTATTGTTGTCAGTGCTAGCAACTTTTCTATTTCAAACTCATTACATGACTTGATGTTTTGGAGTAGAATATGTCCATGTTTCGCAACTCCTATTAGTGTGGAATCAGCTGTGTAATTACTTGGTAAGTTATTTATATAAAAATGACATAAGTTATTTATATAAAAATGACATTTTTTATAATAAAATTGTATATACAGGCAGTCCCAAGTTAACGGCAGGCTCGGTTCATGGCAATCCCGTTTTATGGAGCTTGTCTAGCAACAAAAATAGGCAATTTTCAGCGCCGAAAATCACTGATTTCTGCTTATCGGCGCTGATAATTGGGTATTGGTGCCAATATGTACCTAAAAGAGGCGCCGATAACTGAAAATCTGTGATTTTCAGTGCCGATAAGCCCTGAAAATCGCCAAAAAACTGCCGAAAACCGCCTAGTTGCGATTTTCAGTTATCATCACACCCTCAGAACGGAACCCCCGCTGATAACTGGGGATTGCCTGTAAATTTAACAAGTACTGTAATTACAAAATTAGAGCCCACCCTCCTCCCCTTTGATGGACATAAGACACAACAGAATGAGGTTGTCTGCTAAGTCATTCATAGTATTCCTGTTAGTGGGCAGGACTGGTCACCTACACTAAACAATGGAAGGGCTACCGCGAATTTTGAATTTAAGCTGCTGTGCTAGTTAGAAACTATAGCTATGTAATTACTTGGTAAGTATATATAAAAATGACATTTTTATGATAAAATAAAGTTTTATATATACTTACCCAGTATTTACTTAGCTAATAGTTTCTACTCGAATGGCAGCTTAAATTTTGAAATTTGTGGTAGCGATTCTTTTGTTTTGTGTAGGTGACAAGACCCCGCGCACTTTCGGGGTAAGATAGAGGAACAACTAAGCCAATACAGTGAACCCCCCATATTCGCAGGGGATGCGTCCCACACACCCCGCAAATAGCTAAAATCCGCGAATACTTAAAACCCCTCTAAAAACACTTAGAACTGCCCATTTTGATAGTTTAAACACAGAAAAACCCTGTAAAAATGGATTTACATGAGTATTTTAATAGTTTTATCACAAAAAGTTATTTATTCATGAAAATTATATGAAAATACAGTAATTAGTGAATATTTCTCAGTGAAAAATACCGTGAATGGGCGAATTTTCCGCGAATGATGGCTAGATATGTTCCACAGAGAAACCTGTGAATGCGTGAGTCCCCGAATCACGAGAACGCGAATACGGGGGGTTTACTGTAGACCAATTTGTATGTGCAAAAAAACGTCCATGCATGGGGAGGAGGGCGGGCTCCATCCGTAATTACTGGGTAAGTATATATACAGCCAGTCTCCCAGTTATCGGCGGGGGTTCTGTTCTGAGGGTGTGATGATAACCGAAAATCGCCGATAACTGCCGCTTTTTTTGGCGATTTTCGGGGCTTATCAGCACCAAGAAGCACTGATTTTCGGTTATCGGCGCCTCTTTTAGATATGTGTCAGCGTCAATACCCAATTATCGGCGCTGATAAGTGGAAATTGGTGATTTTCAGCACCAAAAACTGCCAATTTTCGTCACTAGACAAGCGCTGTAAAACCAGATCGCCGTTAACCTAGCCTGCCATTAACCTGGGACACTTGTAAAACTTTATTTTATCATAAAAATGTCATTTTTATATAAGTAACTTACCCAGTAAACTTACCGTAATCACTTAGCTGATTCCACATTGAAAGGTGGTGGGGAACTGTGGACAGTAAAATAACAATCTACATATGAAAAGTTAATGACCTACAATAGGCTAACATTGAGACAATGTTTGTTGCTTCCTTACCTGGTGGGAGAGCCGCGCAGATAATTATCTGGTTGGTGCTCATCTCAACCTGTAGAGACATGATGGTATAGTCAGATTCGTCTCTATGGAAGTGGGATATTCTGCAGCAAAGGAGTGCTTCGAAGGCTGACAGAACATACAGCAGGAACTTTGTGACGAAGGTGAATACCGAAGGCCAACAAAGCTCATATCATTGGCCCTGACCAGGGTGCAGTACCAAAAAACAAAAAACCAGCAATAGAATCACCTACACCATGAAAATTAATATGACCACTACCCAACACTAAAAAACTGGTGGCCACTCCACTCTTGTAACCTCCAGGCTTCCTCAGAACTCGACACCACGAACAAGGCAAAGACCTAAAAACATAGGAAGGGATACTTCCTACACTTCCTCACCCATCACTACGTCAGCCACGGACATTGGTCCTAGGGTACTGCAGTTTTCGTAAACAGTTTCCACGTCCCGCAGATAATGCATTGCAAGCACCGACTTGCTTGAAGAATGGAGGATACGGAAAGGTTGTGCTTGAAAGCTACTGATGTAGCGACTACTCTTACATCACGAGCTTTAACTTTCATGACTTTTAAGTAATTTTCCTCCACTTGGGGGTGGGATTCAATAATAAGATTCCTCAAAAAGAAGGAAATGGCATTTGTAGATACAGATCTAGAGGGATTTTTGACTGAGCACCAAAAGTTAGAAAACTGCCCTCTAATTTTCTCGGTTCAGTGCAGGTAGTACCTGAAGGCTGTCACTGGGCAAAGCACTCTTCCCTCCTCTTGTGTGACTAAGATATCAGATAGGCTCTTAATGGTGAAAGAACGAGGCCAAGGGTGGGAAGGGTTCTCGTTCTTCACCAAAAAACTTAATAAGAAGGAACAGACTGTCTCCGTTCAAAAAGCCGATCCTTCTGTCGATTGCTTGAATTTCACTTGTTCTCTTCGCAGTGGCCAGCGCTACTAGAGGAAGAGCGCATGGGTTCGAAGTGCTCACTTGATAACCACTTAAGCACCACATCTAGATTCCAAGGAAATTCTCCTCCTTTCTAGATCTGGTAGTGTCGAATGACTTAATCAGGTCTGAAATATCCTGATTAGAAGAAATGTCTTGGCCTTTGTGATGGAAAACAGAGCTGAGCATTGCTCTGCAGCCTTTTATGGTGGAAGGAGACCTGCCTAGAGTAGACTTCAATTAAAGAAGAAAATCCACTATTTGATGGATAGACGTCTGAGAAACTCCTTTTCTTCTGCACCAGGTCCTAAAAAAAGTTCCACTTTGCCTGGTAGAGCTTGTTGGATGAGGCACGTCTACATTTGGCAATGGCCTCCACTGCTGATCGCGAAAATCCTTTCGTTTGGACAAGTCTACTGACAGTTGGCCTGTCAGAGCCAGAGTGGACAGGCCTTGGTGGAAAGTCCTTCAGTGTGGCTGACTGAGAAGACTTAGAATAGCAGGGAGGGGCCTTGGAAAGTCTATGAGGAGATCCAGAAGGTCTGGGAACCATTCCTTCTGTGACCAAAAGGGCGCCACCAGAGTCATCTTTATGTTGCTGTGAGAGTGGAATTTCTTGAGAACTTCCCTTGTCATTCCAAAGGGTGGAAAAGCGTAAAGGTCCAGATTTGACCAGTCTTGTATCATCTCATCTGTTGCCCATGCGAGAGGGTCTGGAACAGGGGAGCAGAACAGAGGTAGACAGTGATTCCAAGAAGTTGCAAATAAGTCTAGGGTCAGTTGTCCACATAATCTCCAAAGGTTGGAGCAAACCTGACTATCTAACATCCATTCTGTCAGAAGGACTTGATTCCGGCAGCTTAGTTCGTCTGACAGGACATTGCATTTGCCTTGGATAAACCTTGTTCTGGTCTGCCCAGCACAACAGATCTCTTGCTATCTCGCTCAGGGAGAATGAGTGTATTCCCCCTTGATGTCTTATTTAGGCCAAGGCTGTGGTGTTGTCTGCATGTACTGTGATCGTCTTGTTGCAGACTTTTGCAAAATAACTGAGACCCAGGTGAACTTCTTTCAATTCTCGTAGGTTGATGTGAAGCTGTTTCTCCTTCGGGGACCGAATTCCCGAGATTTCTTGGTTCCTGAGGAGGCTCCCCACCCAGATCCAACGTGTCAGAGAAGAAGTCTAGGTCGGGGCTCAGAGGGAGAAAGATTTCCCCTCCATCAATCTTTCTTCTGACTTCCACCAATGCAGGTCCTCCTTTATCTCTGCTGTGATAGGAAAGGAGCGAAGATCTTGATGTACCTTCCGATCCCAGCAGGCTCTCAGTTAAAACTGTAGTGGCCTCATGTGCAGTCTCCCCAGTCTTACAAACTGCTCCAATGAGGCCAGTGTGCCTAAAAGACTCATTCACTGAGTTGCTGTGCTCGAATGAAGGGCGAGAAACAGGTCCACCTTCCTTAAACAGTCCCCCACTCTCTTGAGGGGCAGCGAAGTCCAAAAACTCCGAGAAAGTATCAGAATCCCCAAGTAGAGAATTATTTGATTGGGAATTAGTTGAGATTTCTGGAGATTTAATAAAAGTCCCAAATCTTTTCGTGCAAATTGTTTTCTGTAAGTCCTCCTTGCATTGATCCTTCGTGGGAGAACAAAGTAAAGCCGTCAAGGTGACAGGAGCGTTGGTCAAGAGAGGCCTCTCCCTGAAGGAGATAGAATAACCCTCCTTGAGTACTTTGACTACGCACTGGTCTGCCCCTCTCGAACTCCATCTCTCCCAGAAGAGAAGGAGCCTTGCACCCACAGGGGCATGGAGGACTGAGGTCTCACTTGCGGGCTGAAGGTTTAGTTGGTGACTTCTTGATGCTTTGAGGTATGAACCTGACTGATCCATCTCCCTGTTGCTTCATCAACTGTGTCAGAAGATCCTGGGTAGACTTCTTATGCAGGCTAGAACAGTCTCACTAACGATTGTCTGTGGGAAAAGATGATGCTTGTCCAGCAGAGAAAATAAAAGCGTTGACTTTTGGGATGAAGTAACACCTTTAGACATAAAGGAAACACAAAGTTCCCTCTTCTTGAGCACGCCCATTGCGTATAGTGGAGCAGTCTCCTGCGAACTGTCTCTGACGGCTTTGTCAGCATAGGAGAGAAAGCCCAGAAGTTCCGAAGAGTAATCAGGAGGGAAGCAATGGCTCTTGAACTTTGGCAAGAGTGCCTAAACACCAGTCCGTGAAACTTAAAACTTCAAAAATCTTTAAAAGACTTCTCAGGAGGTGGTCCATCTCTTGTGCTGTAAAGAATACCTTCGCTGTAGAGTAGATCTATGGCCTGTGTCAGTGACCAGAGAAGTCCCCCTGGGAGGAGGCAGCCACTCCCAGGGAAGGAGCTTCCTCAGTAGCATAAGATAAGTAGCGAGACCTAGAAAGATGAGAAGGAGGGACACTAAAGCAGGCCTTCCCCTGCTCCCTCTTCTCGGAAAGCCAGTCCTCCACTTCACTAAGGGCCTTCTTGGATGAGGACAAGAGAACCAACTTGGGGAGTCCAGCATTGTCCGAAGGCTGACTGCTCGTCATGAAAGATGAAGCTGGGGATGAAGGAGTCGCTGGTGAGAAGAAATCTGAAAAATTCTTGAGTAAAATCTTTAGAAGTGACGCGTAAGGAGTTGTTGGAGAATCTTGATCGAAATCCTCTTCTTCAGACGAAACTGGAGACAAGGAGCATCCAATGGAGGTGCCTTAGCAGTGGATGGTCCGTGAAGAAGTTGCAGAATGTTATCCAACTTGCATTGAAGAGGAACTAAGGCTGGATCCAAACTTGAAAAAGACTGACAATTCATTGCCGAACTGGGCAAAGCTGGCGCCTTAGAAGCTGACTTCAAAATACAGGCAGTCCCTGGTTATTGGTGGGGGTTCCGTTCTGATGGCTTGATGATAACCAGAAATAGCCAATTTTTGGTTACCAGTGCCTCTGTTAGGTATGTATTAGCACCAATGCAGTAACCAGTTATTGGCACCGACAAGTGGAAATTTGTGATTTTTGGCGCCCAAAATTGCGATTTTTGTCACACGGTAAAACTGGATTGCTGATAGCTGAGCCCACCGATAACTGGGGACTGCCTGTACTGGTTGTTTCCCCCGAGGCACTGGCAGCAGGTGGAGGAGAAGATGCACGACGATGTGTCGGAGCTCTAGAGCGAGCGGATGTGTCAGGGAACTTGGGCGCTACAGGGCGCTTGGGTGCTTCAGGCAGCTTGGGCGCTTCAGGCAGCTTGAGCACTTCAGGAAGCTCGTGCGCTTCAGGAAGCTCGTGCGCTTCAGGAAGCTTGGGCACTTCAGGAAGCTTATCTGAGTCAGGACGTTTAGTCGAAGGTAGGCGTTCAGGTAATATATGGCGCTCGGCCGCTACTGGGCACTCGTACGAAAAACGCTCATCAAGCACAGGGCGCTTAGATCAAGAACTTTGTTGTACACTAGAAGCAGGGCGCTTGGAGTAAGAAAGAAGAAGCTTCTTAGATGAAGAGGAGTGACTAGATTCTCGTTCCTGGCGTCCGGGAGAGGAGAAGCATTGAGGGCTGTTCTACTTACTGCAAGAGGGCTGAGGACTAGAGGAGGCTCCCTCAACCTTTTGCTGAGAAGTCGAGGAGCTAGATCCGTGGAAGAAGAATGCCTCTTCAAGGGACGTGGCTCGTCGGGAAAACACCACTGGCGCCTACGTTACAGCGAAGAATCTCCTGAACTAGACGAGAGTTGATGCACATCTGAGACATCTTTCCAGCGGCTGTCTCTTGATGCAACCCAGGGATGCAACAGTCTGGTCTGAGGGGGCGACTGCTTGTGGGCAGACCCCACTGACCTCCCTTGGGCTAACGGTATGCCTCCTCCTGGTTCATGGGAGTATGGCAGTGACTAATGCCTAGGAGAATCAGCAGGATAAACAGCCACCTCCTCCACTAACACTTCACTTTCATTTTTCTTATTGAATTTATCCATAAGGACACACATCAATGCTCCTAATTGGGCCACTATACCTACCACCATATTAATCTATCTGTTCAAATTTATTTTCCATGCTGGCGAAGTGATTGGGCTTTAAAGTGTGAAAGTTAGGAGCAGGAGTAGGTGGTCTAGGAGTATGTACTGAAACAGGGGAAACAGGAACAGTAGGAGGAGATGTAGCAGGAATATCTATATCACTAGATTTAGGAGTTGTCCGACTAGCTAATTTCTCGCCAGCTTTAGTGGCTGCCTTCCTCTTGCGATCTCTCTCTAATTTATTTAAATGAGAAGTCAAAGTCTTCCATTCATGTTCATCCCAGTCCCTGCATTTGTCACGTGTCAAATCAATGGTACAAACTTTCGCTCTGCAATTTGTGCACAGGGTATGAGAGTCGTAGGTAATTTTCATTAACCGGGTATTGCAGCCTTTGCTGCAGTACTGGAAACTAGAAGAGCTAGTGTCTGACATACTAACTAGTTAAAAGTCACAATCAGTAACAAAGTCAAATCAGGGAAAAAACAATGTCGAAAGGCTACCACACAAAGAATACTTCACTGGATGAGAAGAAACAACAATTGTCAAAACCAAGCTGCTTAGTCAACATGGTGTGTGGACAATACAAGCGGCAGAAACAAATTGATCTATTGGCTTAGTTGTTCTTCTATCTTACCCCGAAAGTGGGCAGGGTCTTGTCTCCTACACAAAACAAAAGAATCGCTACCGCGAATGTCAAAATTTAAACTGCTGTTCAAGTAGAAACTCTTAGCTAAGTAATTACTGGGTAAGTTACATGTATAAAACTTTATTTTATTATAAAAATGTCATTTTTGTCCACTGATCAGGTTAGTATGAAGTTGTCTCTAGTAGTTTTCTTTGTCTTCATTGTATAGTATTTATTTTGATTCTTGTAGCTGTCTTGATTGTCTTTATGCAGTCATGTGGATTGACTTTTAAAAGTACTGAAGCCTTGCATCTCCCCATTGCTTGTGAATACAGTATAGTTAATTTCTCAGTTAATGCCCTTTGATTTTGGAACTCTTCAATTATGTACTAAAGTCATTCCTTGTAAGTTCATTGTTAATGTCAACTTATTCATTCATAGCTTATGATTTGATTGTGTTTTGTCATATTTGTCCTTAGTTTCATTGAGACCTATTCAGAAAGAAGTTTTGTTTTATTTAAGCAATTGTACTCTCGGGTTCATTGAATTAAATTATGACAGGTAGGCTACCATGAAGGATGAATTTAGATATCTAGTTAGTTTTAAAAGAGCTAGGAAATTTTGAATGACTTTTAAGATTGAATCATGTGTGACAGATTAACTTCATTGTAAGCTCCCTTGGAGTGTTGCAAGCATTTTAATGCTTTGTGACAATGATTGTAGCACCCTTTCTTCATTCTCATTCAAGCTCTGACCCTCATTTTTTTTCCTGCATCTGTCTTCTGGTGGAGAGTGTTTAGCAGTTAGTCACTCTTATCACACTTTCAGTTAATTTTAACCCTTGCAAGTTATTTCTCACATCCCTCTGTATTTCACTTTCTTTATTAGAATCTTTCTTTATTTATCATATTGGGAATACTTGCCTTTCAGCATTAGTAGTCCTGTTTTCTAAGTCAAAACAAACCCTAATGTCTCCTCTCACCTGTGTTCCCAAGGTTGTGTTTCTTGATAACCTTACAGTTAGATTAGTCCTCAAGTCAGTCATTTGGTAAAGCATCATTGTATTCCAAGGGGAAGGAATGTTTGTTATTCTTCATTACACGCTTTTATTTAACTTGACTTCGGCATCTGTCTGTCTGTCTGTCTGTCTGTCTGTCTGTTTGGGTCAAAACTTGTAACTCAGTTTTCGACCTGTTCTCTCTGTCCGGTGGACTTGAAATATTGCATGGTTGCTCAGTCCCGGGACAGTACAACCTTACCTCTAGTCGCCCTCACTGACCTCTCCCAGTATCTCAGGATTTTGATTCTTTGGATTTTTCATACCTTCCTTGACATGGTAGAATAAGTTAATAACTATACAGATTTTTTAAACCTTCTTTGGCTTGACAGGGTATCACGTTCAATTTCGTTAGCTACAATCATAAATCGGTTACAATTCCTGTCAAAACTAAAAAGTATAAAATAAAAAATATAAAAAATTTGTTAAACATACTTTTATTAGATTTACTAAAAAATAAAAATAGATTTTTTGAGACACCAAGATTATCTTACGATTAATCATGTCTACAAAAATAAAAGCGTGGCCGCCAAACATGGAAGGAAATGCTACAAGAAAAGAAATATCTTTTTTATTTCTTGTAGCATTTCTTCCATGTTTGGCACCCACGCTTTTATTTTTATAGACGATTAATTGTACGAAAATCCTGGTGTGTCTGAAAAAATAATTTTTTTGCTTTTTAGTGCATTTTTATACAAGCGTGTTTAAAAAAAATTATATTTTTTTATAATGCTTTGCCATTTGCCAACTAGGCTTAAAGCCCTTAATGTTTTCAATTATTTTCTTTTTATTTATACTAATATGTTACGAGTGTTTATGCTTGCTACAACAAAATCTTTATGTATGCAGCAGTATAGCATACTTAATGTAAGAGATTTTCACATTGCAAGGATCTATACAATAGTTAAAACAAAATTTGTAAACATCATAAATTTACTTTAATTTAGTAGAAGTTTCCTTCTTCTTGCCCTGTGGCTACTTTCTCATATTGAGGCACCTAATGATAATTGTGACATCATGAGTATGATACTTCCTCAAGGAAGAAACATTCAACAGAAATTAAGCTTGAAGACCTCTTTTCCAGTTGATAATTATTCTCACTTTAACAGCACACCACTTGAGATAATATAAGCTTAAATGATAAAAGAATTTTAAACCAAGAAAAATAGGTTAAACTAAGAAAAATAGGTTAGTTACACAAAACCTAAGTTGCATCTCTGACCACCTGGAGATGGAAGATTATCAAGGTAAATTTTTGTTGGTTGATATTAAGCTGTATTAAGGCACTTGTTTGCTTCATACAATTACGGTACAAGTTTGCTTCATACAATTACAGTACAAGTTTGCTTCATACAATTACAGTACAAAAAGAGCAAAGGGAAAATAAGATTGCAGATGATAGCATTGATCAGAGTTGTAAGATTGCAAAGGGTGAGTTATACCCCATTTGAGGGGCATCTGACTCAGTGAAAGAGCCAGATCATCAACCTGTAAAGTTATAAGTTGAGCAAACAGCCTACTGAATAATCTCCAGTAAAACCAAATCATTATCATGGTAGATTATTGGTTGATTAAACTGAATACTGAGTAATCTCTTGTGAGGCAGCACGGGTCTCCACTGGCACACTCAGCAAAGCGGTCAACGAGACACTTTCCGGGATGATGGATGTATGACAGACAAGTTCAGTCACTAGGGTCACTGTTAGCGGCATTTTGTCTTGACACCTTGACATTTTGAAGAATTGTTGGATCTAGGAAGATGGTTGGTTTAGTCCTACAATCTCAACACACCAAAGCTGTTACTGTTTGGATCTGTCTTTACAGACTGTGGGCATAACAGCCATCAACCATTCCATTGAAAATATTGCTTCTCGTCCGGTCAGCGAAGTTTAGCAACGATTGGGTTTGGTCAGTACTTGGATAGGTGACCTCCTGGGAATACCAGATGCTGTTGACATCTAGGAGTTGTCTTTCACATCCATGGTTAGAAATGTTGAGGCTAGTCAGTACTTGGATGAGTGACCTCCTAGGAACTTCAGATACTGTTGGCTTTTAGGAGATGTCTTTCACATCCATGATTTTAAGTCTTGGGCTTACGACACCCAGCTCTTTAGGACAGGTAGCATCTGACCTAAGGTGTACAGCCGCAAAGAGGTGTGTGTGGAACTGGCCTACTACCTTCTCTTTTACTGTACACCCTTCTAAGGGATGGTTAGCAAACTGTCACGTGCTGAAGGAGCATGCATGCAGGTGTTCTAGATGACTGAGTATCCTGTGTACAATCTAGCTCTTTTTGGATTAATAAATGCTACTCCTACCCTCTCTCTAGCAAGGGGAGAGAGGGACTGGCAATAAACAGACCTGCTGGTTATCTTCAGCTTTATTGTCTCCGACATTACGGGTTCATCCAAGCTTATCTTCGAAACAATGATGTTTCCTTCCATTTATTTGAAGGCCCAGAAGTCTGGCAGTTGAACATCATACATGTTCAACAGATCAGAGGCATAGGTCTCCTTCCTTTGATCTTACATGACCAGGAAAGAGGCCCCAGGTTGGGCAAACTACCAGTCAGTTCAGAGATTTGCTCAGAATCCTCCCACCAAGGAGTAAGTCTCCCATATGTAAAGACCTAGGGTTTGTATACATGTAGGAGTAAATGAAAAATTTTTTTAAGTAATTTGCATTTTTTTAACATACAAACCTGATTTCTTTACATAAAGGCCCAACTCTAGCCACCCCTCATTCTGCTTCCTGGGCCAAAAGGTAGAGTGAATGCATATCATCTCGATGGGAGGGACTGAATATTGAATATGAATGCAAGATCACCATCTTGGTAAACTAGTAGTTGACTGTTTTGAATAGTGAGTACATATTGTAATAAGGCAATGCATATTAATGCATCACAGGTTTTACTTTTAAAAGTGGGACTTTAGCACCATATAGTGTATATGAAACACATTTAAGTAACATTGCATGTCATAATTAATAGGAACACTTGCAAGTTGAAGTTAGTTTGCTTCCTGTTTACCTCCATCTCTTGAGCCTCAGGCAGCTGAATTGATTGAAATTGATCAACACATTAAATAGCTATATTAGGAAACTATAGTTGTAGAGAATGGTGCTCCTCAGCTATCCAAGGAAACTGAATAAAAATGAACCATTACTGTTTCTGAAAAAAAGATATGTGATAGCTGTCACAGATTAACATGAAGAGGGCATGATATCAGATCTTGCTTCATGAATCAGAGGGTCTAAAGGTGTTTGTATTTCTCAACTTGTGACACAAGAGGAAGCTGAGAAATTTATAAGGTATCTAGGGAGGACATCCGATCTTGTTGACACTATGCACAGTTTTATTTTTGAGGAGCTTTTTAAGAATGGGTCTTTGTTGTACTGTTAAATGTAGTTTGTTAATCATTCCTTATATTAAGCCCTTTCATAGCCTATCGGTATATCTTGGAATTCACTGAACTGAAGAGTATACTGTAGTGTCACTGTGGTTGAATGTAGGGCAGGTAGCCTGGGCTACCGTAGGCTAGTTTTAGGATATGGAATTCACAGAGGGTCTGAGTAAACTTTGAATGTCCTTAATGGTAGTAATAGATAATTAAAAAATGAGGGATTATAAGATTTTTATTGCTTTAAAGAACTTATTTGTTGGAGGAAAATCAGTTAACTTGAATTTTAGTCCATATGATAGGCTATTAGGTTAGCCCTACTTCTCCCAATTTTCTAGTTATCCATCACATCCTTAGTCTCAAAGAATTTTGATGATAGGGAATTTAATGCATTTATTATTCTGACAATCAAGATTCTCAAGTTTCCAAAACCCAATTCTTTTAAATCATGTTGCAGGTGTATGTAGTATTCTCTTTGAGTATGCAAGCACTTTTGTAGGTGAAGTGCAGTATTGGCACTTGTTGAAGTTTGTTACAAATCTTTTTAATAACTAATTTATGAACTAATTGTGAACTTTTCCCACAGAGCTATGCGTGTTGTCAAGATGTTCAGTGAAAAACCTTTGGATTTACGACCAGAAATAACTGATTACTATCCCCGACACAAAGAAACCTATATTCTCATGTCCCATCTTCGAAAGGTAGGATGAGAGTTTAAAATACTGACCAGTGTAATGTAATTTGGTTTAGTAATAGATAAGTTACTCCAGCATCCATAGAAGGTAATTAGATAGCAATCTTGGCAAGTAGTGCTGCTAGCTTGAGTGTTACCAGCACTTGGGGGAAACCAAGTGTTTTCCCAAAAGGTATAACTTTTTGTTAATCTGCTCAGAACCCAAAATAGAGTCTGGTGGGTGGTTGAAACTAAAATACATGTGATAACACTGAGACCTATAGAAGACAATTGGATAATTGAATTCGCATAGCATGGGAGACTGTAGCTGGCTCTATACACTGGACATGAAAAAGAATCCTGGTTCTCAGTGCTGAATTTCACTTAGTAAAATGTTTGTTGAACATAATCGTTTCCCTTTACAATTCCTATTCCTGCATTTACTCATTTCTCACTCTGTGGCCCTGGTTTGCATAGAAAATAGCACTATCTTGATCTATCTTGATATAGAATACACAAACGAATTCAAATGTGCAATTCATGATGGTGTATGCTTTTTTATGTTTATCTCTTGTGAAGATAGAGCAGTTAAGAAACTGCAATATAATATGTACGTGTCTGCATTTTATTAAAGATTATTGGTATTTATGTACAATGAAATGAAAATACTGTAGAACATGAGCCTTCCATCATAGCATTAAGTAGCAGCAGAGGTTTGCACTTTGAAGGAACTAACAAATGGAAACTTCATTTGTTACTGTTGATATACTAACAGTTGCCTCTTATTTAAGAGTATCTTTCAACACAAGCTGGAAATGGTTGTTGAAGTTAGTAACAAGGTGGTTAACTGATGGTTACATGGGAATGAGCAAATACCCCTCACTCACTTACTGTCTCAAACACTTTTTCTTTGTCATGTAGGGATGTCATGCTGCACTTCTTCTGACTGCTTAGTTGAACTTGTGTTTTTACTTTGAGTATATTTTTTGACACAAAAAACAGTCATATTCAGAAATGTGAATGGTATTAGTGACTGTAATGAACCTTCATCCCTTCCATTTAGGCCATGGAAAGATTTTGGTAGAGGAGGTAGCATTGAAGAATTAGTCTGCCTCTATGCTGACTGTACAGCTGCTGTGCTGCAACTGCTAGGAGCCCCATTCTGTTGAGAGGTCTTTCTTCCTGTGGAAGATGCTTCAGGGAATTTACTACTCAACTTCCTTAAAGGGGAGCTGGGGGCAGTCCTCGTGTCCAAGACACAGTGGGACAGAACAGGTTACTGTACTGAGTATGTTCGATGCTGCCCATGACAGCCTAGCGGACTGCTGATTGGTCACCCATGGTTGGCTGAATGCTGTTGCCTCCTAGAGACTGGGAAGGGTGTTCACTTGGAGTCCTACGAGATTTATTGTGAGAGGCCTCTTGGACTCCTCTTCTTAGGGACTCCATGTTTTAGGGCTAGGAGCAAGGAGAGGAAGCATGAGAGCTTTCCTTACTCCCCCTCGTCCTTCACCTCGTTGAGCTCCTCGTCCTCATCCTCCTCATTATCTTTGTCTTTCTCCTGTAGGAAGAAGTGGAGTCCAAGAGGCCTCTCTTACGAAGACTCATAAGATTTCCAGTGAGTGCTCCTCCCAGTCTGTGGGAGGCCACAGCGTTCGGCCACTCATGGATGACCAGTCAGCAGTTGGCTTGGTTGGCGTGGGCAGCAGCAAACATACTCATTACCATGTTGGTTACATTGTGTCTTGGACATAGGACTGCCCCCAGCTCTTCCATCTATGTTTTGCCAGAAACACTCTCTGGGAAGTGGTGGCTCTTCACATGTGTTTCTCTGGCATGCGCAGTCGAGTCAGCTGTGCACTTGTATTCAGTGTGTATGAGGTCCCTGGACTGTGCTTCAAGACAAAGGCTCCACTTGCAAGAGGCCTCCTTTTACAGTAATTACAAATGCCTGGATGATTGGTTCATATGTGATCATGTTCACTCAGGTCTACTGGTGGTTTGCCACAGACTCTGGTGGTTTTACACAATAGCACTATATCCGGTCTTCTTTCTCTGTGGGAGATTCGTCGCCGCCTGCCCTCGGTGCGGTGCGGAGACCCAGCAGGACCCAGGGGAGCTGGGCCTTCCAATTGTCATCGATACAGCTTGCCATCAGAGCTGCCTTCAATGAACGGTGGGCCCTTTTCACCATGCCGTTGGCTGCGGGGTTATATGCCGTCGTACTGAGGAGAGTTGTCCCCATTAGGCGTGCCAGGGCGACCCAGAGCTCTGACAAGAATGCCGGACCCCTGTCCATAGTTATGCTGTCAGGCACACCGAAACGGCTGATCCAATTCAACAGGAGGGCCTCTGCACAGGCGCTTGTTAATGCTTCTGTCATCTGGGTTGCTTCTGGCCACCGTGTGAAACGGTCTATGACCGTCAGGAGGTATCTGGCACCCCCTGATTGTGGCAGAGGACCTACGACATCTATGTGGATGTGACTGAAGTGCCGACGTGGTTGAGGGAATTCTCCGATGCCTGATTCCGTGTGCCGGGTGACTTTACTTGTTTGGCACGGTATGCAGTTCTTCGCCCACTGCCAAACGTCCTTCCTGATACCATGCCACACGAACTTCTCTGTCATCAGGTGTGCCATTGTTTGGCCTGATGGATGGGACAGGCCGTGGATGACATCGAATGTGTGCTTTCTCCTGGAAGCGGGGATCAGGGGGCGCGGGCAGCCAGTGCTGGTGTCGCAGAGAAGTGTTGAACTGGATCCTCCTATCAGCACGTCTTCACATCTCAGTGTGGTGAGTGCCATGCGGTTGGCTGCTGTTTCCGGGTCTGTGGCCTGTTCCTTCGCCAGGTCCTCGTAGTCTATGCTGAGGTGGACGGAATTTATCACGACCCTTGACAAGGCGTCGGCTACTGGGTTCTTCCTGCCGGGGACATAGCTAATGGTATAGCCGAACTCGGAGATAGTGGCCAAGTGCTGCTGCTGCCTCGCAGACTGTGTCTCCCGCCTTCGTGAACACATGTACTGAAGGCTTGTGGTCTGTGAGGATGGTAAAAGGGGTGCCGTCCAAGAGGTACTTGAAGTGCCACACGGCTTGGTAGATTGCCAGCAGCTCCCTGTCGAATGCGCTGTAGCGGGTCTCTGGTGGTGTTAAGTTGCGACTGAAGAAGGCCAGCGGGCGTGGGGAGCAGTCTAACACCTGCTCCAGCACCACCCCGCAAGCGATGTTGCTGTGTTGGTGGTAAGGCTCAGGGAGGTGGTGAGGTCATGATGTGTTAATGTGGTGGCTTTGGCAAGGGCTGCCTTCGTCTGCTCGAACGCCTGTTGTTCTGGAGCTGCCCATGCCAGTGCTTTCGGCTTCCCTTTCAGGACTGCAGTCAGGTGATACATGATGCGGGCGACGTCTGGTATGAAGCGATGGTAGTAGTTGACCATGCCGAAGAACTCCTGCAGGGACTTGATGGTGTTTGGCATTGGGAACTTCTTTACTGCGTCCACCTTGGAAGCCATGGGGCTGACACCTGCCTGGGAGATCTCATGGCCAAGGAAGTCTACCTTTTCTGCTCGAAAGGTACACATGTCGAACCTGATGACCAAACGTTCTCCTGCAGGCACTTCAGCACAGCCCAGACGTGATGCAGGTGTTCCTCTGGGGACCTGGAGAAGATCACGATGTTGTCTATGTAGCAAATGCAGAAAGGTAGGCCCCCCAAGATGGTGTCCATAAGGCATTGGAATGTAGCCCTGGCGTTCCTAACACCGAAGGTGGAGTAGGAGAAGGTATACATTCCGAATGGTGTGATGATAGCTGTCTTCGGAACGTTGTCGAGTTGCACTGGTACCTGAAAATAATACTTGAGTAAATCCATTTTTGTAAATACTTTGGCCCCGTGCAGGGCGCCTGTTAGGTCCTGCATGTTCAGCAAGGGATAGTGGTCCGGTGTCGTTACTAGGTTCAGCCGATGATAGTTCCCACAGGGCCTCCAGGAGCCTTCTGGTTTCTTTACCATGTGGAGGGGGAATGCCCATGGGCTCGATGCCTTCTTGCAGATGCCCATCCGTTCCATCTCAGCAAAGGCCTGTTTTTTTGGTGGCAAGTGCCGGAATTTGGCATGTGTTGACAGGCCTGTCATGGTGATATGGCGATGGATGCTGTGCTTGGCCTCAGCTCCCGGCAACTGACATAGCTCTGGCTTGAAGACATCTGGGAACTCGTGGAGGAGGGTGCTGTACTTGTTCAAAGAGATGAAGCAGACAGCGGGCATCCCCGGCCTGGTGGAGAGCGGTCGGGAGCGGCAGGTTCCAGTATCCAGCAGGCATTTTCAGCCGACTTCTACCAGAAGTCTATGGTGTGCGAGGAAATCGGCACCCAGGAGAGGGAACTTGACGGTTGCGATGACAAAGGGCCAATCATAGTTATGGCCCAGGATGGATATTCTTTGGGTCAAAGTTCTGTAGCAGCGGATGGGGCTTCCATTTGTGGCCACCAGTGTGGTTGTGGCGCTGGCTGTGCAGTCGCGGTCCTCTCTTGACGGTGGAAACACCGTTTGCAACGCCCGGTGTCTACCAACACCCATCTTTTCGATATGGCGTTGTGGATGAAGAATCCTACTGGTCCCAAGTCTTTAAGGTTTGCGGCCACTGCTGTTACCTGTGGCCGCTTTTCTCATTTTTTGTGAAAGAACAGGGGGCTCTGCAATTTCTGACGGTGCTTCCGAACCTCTGATGGCAGTAACACCAGGCTGGATTTGTCCACGTCCTCTGCTGCTGTGGCGGCGCCTTCCTCCTGTACACCATGTTCATGTCCTCTGCCTCGTCTTCTTCTGTTGCCAGGTTACACGCTGCGGGTGTTGCAGTGTGTTTGGAGGCCTTGGTGGCTTTGTGGAGTTTGTGCGCAACATTCACCAATTCATCCATTGAAAGGGTGTACACATTCATGATTTGCCCCCCTCACCTCCTGCGGAAGGCGCTGCAGGAATATTTCTCGCGACAAGCTTATCCCCTTCTTCCGACTGTCAGCGTTGACCCCCGGCAGCATCAGGAGACCTTGGAGTTCATCCCAGGCGTCTCTGGGTAATGCATCCCCCAGGGGCTGGGTCATCAGGTCGAGGGCGCGTTGGGCTCTCTCTGGGACGGGCATGGAGTATGTTTTGATGAGCTTGTCTCTTAGGTCTCTGTACTTGACTTTGCTTAGCTGCGAATCCAACCGTGGGGTGATTTTGTTGAAGACCTCCTCTGGTAGCGTTGTCATGGTTACGTCTGCCTTGGTCTCTTTGCCTGTAATTTTCGCCACCTGAAAATGGACATCTGCCTGCAGAAACCAGGATGCGGTGTTTTGTCGCGAGAACGGAGGGAATTTTATCGCCTGGCTTATTGCTGCCTTCGAAGGTGAGAGAGGGATGCAGAGGATCTGTGCGTCCTCAGAATGACTTTTTACCTCAGTGTCTGACATTCTTCCTCACACCAAAACACAAAATATGTGCCGTATTTAGTCTGTCGATGGTGTTTGGGCTCGTCAGAAGTCAAAACTATACGCCGTGTGGTTCCGTTAATGACTTCTGAGTACAGCCGACATGAATCGTAAATGGTGGGGCCAAACCATTTGAGCACGCCAGAACGTACCTGAAAGGGTACGCTGTAATTAGTCCGTTAGTTTCTTGGGTGTTCTCCAAGGAAGGAACTTTCAGAGGCCTAGACTTTTGTCGCCGTGTGGTTCCATTAAAGGCTCTCTGAAGGTAAAGCGGCCGTAGTGAGTCCGTTAATGGCAAAGCCAAAACTGTTGTGTTTACCGTCACTCCTCAGGTCACCAGTTGTGAGGACAAGAAAGGTCAACTGGGTATTAACTTATTTATTACCTGAGCGCAGGTATACATGGCAGAGTGCGAACGGAAATGTGGTGCCCAACCTCCAATCTCTGTGACCCGCACTCTGAGCAATTTGTGTTTGTTGGCAGACAAACAAATGGCAATTTTGAGAGACATAATAAATGTACAATGATGAAATACATATCGGCAGAAAGGCCAGAAAATTCTGTACGAGTACTTACATGAGAGTGTTGACATATGAAGAAATGCAATGCATGACGTGATTGATGCGAAAACGAAGAGACGTCTGATGTCTTTACAATGTCCCTTTCTCTTTGTTCTGAAATGCTTTCTCATGAACAAGCAGTGTTTTTCATTTTGACTAATACAACTCTTAGTTAGTATGTCTACGTTTTAGAACGTATTTGCCACACTAGCACATTTACACTTTATAGACAGTACAGGTAAAATTAGATCAATTTAAGCTATCTAGTGTACAGGTAAAAACATACAGACAAATAATAAGTTGTAAAAATGTATGAGTGCTGACTATGAATGAGAGAGAGAGAGAGAGAGAGAGAGAGAGAGAGAGAGAGAGAGAGAGAGAGAGAGAGAGAGAAGAGAAGGGTTGTCCTTACTTAAGAGAGTGAAATTATATAGAGAAGGGTTGTCCTTACTTAAGAGAGTGAAATTATATATCACTTACCATGGAAACTGAGAGAATAACACGAGAGAGAGAGAGAGAGAGAGAGATATTGTCCTTACTGGAAATATCAAGTTAAATTATTTATGAATTATTACGGAGACGACAGAGAGAGAGAGAGAGAGAGAGAAATTATTCTTATGTTAAACATCAAAAGATGGAAATTCAGTATTAAACTAACTTTTAAATGAAATTAAAGTTACTGTAATTTCATTTAAAAGTTAGCTTAATACATTACCCTTAAAAAAGAAATAAATGGTTAACATAAGAATATAGGAGAGTGTGAAGATTAGTATACTATTTCTCTCTCCCCCCATTCCACTGATCTATTTTAGAAGTCTTCTCAACCTCTTTTTTAAAACTTCTTTATTTTGTCTCTCTCTTTGTTCTGAAGTGCTCTATGTCTATATGTTTTAGAACGGCGTATTTACAGTTTGTAAACATTACAGGTAAAATTAGATCAATTTAAAATTATCTACTGTACAGTTAAAGACATTCAGAGAAACAGTAATATGTAGGTTGCGCTAACTACAAACGAGAGAGAGAGAGAGAGAGAGAGAGAGAGAGAGAGAGAGAGAGAGAGAGAGAGAGAGAGAGAGAACAGTTGTCCTTACTTAAGAGTGAAATTTTTATGAATTATTACAGACAGAGAGAGAGAGAGAGAGAGAGAGAGAGAGTTACAAGAAACCTTTGACCACTAATTGGCAACACTACCCCTTCTTGTCATGTTAAAGTGACATGACATGTCTGACAGCTTTTTGCCTTTGAGCTTCTTACAGAAGATGAGGGAAAGATATTTGTTTGTTATATTATTATTATTATTATTATTATTAGTATTAATCTTATTAATATTTGAAAATTAGTACTTATTATTAGGTAAAAAATTTATTTATCATACAAAACAAATAAACATATAATGCACCATAAAAATTCTCTCATCTCAGTAAAAGAAAGATAGAGGGAGAGAGAAAGAAATTATTACTTTTATTATTTAATGTTTTTTAATTTACACATTAAAGCTTGAAAACTTATAAATTACATAAAAAATGAAACATAAAACACTTTTGCAGGGTTTCTCATTATTCGCAAATCTTCGCGTCTGTGAAAAACTCATGTATGATCATTAGTTAGGTTCCAATGAAAAGTTCATGTTTGTGAATTCGCTCAACTCGAATTGCGCAAGTTTTGGGTATTACTGTACTTAAAAATCATCTTACAACAAAACATAACATCCATAAAATGTACAGTATGTACAGAATATCAGTGTTGTTATGCGGAAAACCATGTACATATGTACAAGTACACGTATGTATGTAATGCTGATATATGTGGCCAAATGACCCAGCATCACTGCCCACCTTCTAATAGTACCCTGTATACGTATCTGTGTTGTGCGTGTTGTGTACAGTACGTAATATTTTATTATTATTATTATTATTATTATTATTATCATCATCATGTATTATTTAATCATATTATTTATAATATTACTGTATTATTTAATTTTATTACTATGACTGTATTATTATTATTAATGTACATTATTATTTACTGTTATTACAGTACTAATCATATTATTAATACTTTGAAAATTAGTACCTGTATGTATATAACTGCAAAAATTCCACGAATAGTGACTGGGTGAGGTTTCCTGCGAATAATTTATAGATAGGTTCCACAGAAAATTCCGCGAATCGCTGAGCCCGTGAGTCCGGGGGTCAAACTGTAGTAATTATTAATATTATTATCAGCTAATTCTGTAGGTTCCTGCAGATTGACTTATGATAATTCAGTACAAAGTAAAATTGAATATAACAAACAAGAATTAGCCTAGCCTACACTATGGTATACAGTAATACTTCTAACTTGCACGATTCAAGTTGTACGAATTTTTCATTGGAACCTAACCAATGGACATACACGAGTTTTTCACAGACACGCAAACATTTCCGAACACTGAGAAACCCTGCAAAAGTGTTTGTTTAATTTTTTTATGTAATTTATAAGTTTTCAAGCTTTTATGTGTAAATTAAATAACATTAAATATTATTAAAAGTAATAATTTCTCTCTCTCTCTCTCTCTCTCTCTCTCTTTTTAGTGAGATGAATTTCTATGGTACATGTAAACAGGTATGTTTATTTGTATGATAAATAAACTTTTTACGTAATAATATGTACTAATTTGCAAATATTAATAAGATTAATAAAATTAAATAATAATAATAATAATAATAATAATAATAATAATAAAACTGTAATACAAAATTCATATTATCTTGAACAAACAAATTCTTCCCTCATCTTTTGTAAGAAGGTGGAAGGCAAAAGCTGTCAGACATGTCATTTAACATGACAAGAATGGGAGTGTTGCTAATCAGTGGTCAGATTTTTCTTGTAATTCTGTGTGTGTGTGTGTGTGTGTCCGTAATAATTCATAAAAAATTTCACTCTCTTAAGTAAGGACAACTGTTATCTCTCCCTCTCTCTGTCTCTCTCTCTCTCGTTCAAAGTTAGCCAACCTACGTATTACAGCACTGTTTCTCTGTATGTCTTTAACTGTACAGTAGATAATTTTGAATTGATCTCATTTTACCTGTACCGTTTACAAACCGTGAATGCGCAGTTCTAAAACGTAGACATAGAGCATTTCAGAACAAAGAGAAAGTGACAGAATAAAAAAGTTTGTAAAAATGAGGTTGAGAAGACGTCTAAAAATAGATAAGTGGAATGGGGGGGGGAGAGTCACACACTATATTCCTAAGTCAACCATTTATTTCTTTTTTTTAAGTGTAATGTATTAAGCTAACTCACTCTCTCTCTCTCTCTCCGTAATAATTCATAAATAATATAACTGGACATTTCAAGTAAGGACAATCTCTCTCTCTCTCTCTCTCTCTCTCTCTCTCTCTCTCTCTCTCTCTCTCTCTCTCGTGTTATTCTCTCAGTCTCCGTAATAATTGATAAATAATTTCTCTCTCTTAAGTAAGGACAACCCGTGAACAGGCGATTCTTTACCGTTACGTGTTGGTTCTCTCTCTCTCTCTCTCTCTCTCTCTCTCTCTCTCTCTCTCTCTCTCTCTCTCTCTCTCTCATAGTTAGTGCTCACACATTTTTACAACTTATTAATTCTCTGTACGTCTTTACCTGTACAGTAGATAGTTTAAACTGATCTAATTTGACCTGTATCGTCTATGAAGTGTAAATGCGCTAGTGTTACAAATACGTTCTAAAACATAGAGACATAATAACAGACTTGTATTAGTCAAAATATAAAACACTGTTTGTTCATGAAAAAGCATTTCAGAACAAATAGAAAGAGACGCAGAATAAAGAAGTTGTAAAAAAGAGGTTGAGACAATTTTAAAAATAGATCGGTTGGAAGGGGGGAGAGAGAGAGAGAGAATTCTCTTACAACTCTCAATTTTTATGTAAACCATTTATTTCTCTTTTTTAAGGGTAATGTATTAAGCTAACTTTTAAATGAAATTACAGTAACTTTAATTCCATTTAAAAGTTAACTTAATAATTTTGGAGCATGATTAGGGTCATATTTAGTGTTTAAACTTTAGAAATAAGAATTTATTAGCATTTTTAGAGACCATGCCAAACTTAAGCGAAAATTCACCCTGCGCGAGGGGTTCTGGAACCTAACCTCTTGTAAGTTTGAAGTATGACTGTATAGCATACATATGTAGTAGCGTAGCCTACACTATACAGTACAGTATGTATATAAGGTGCTCTGTACATATACAGTATATAGTAATTAATATCAGCTAATTCTGGAGGTTCAGTGCAGATTGACTTATGATAATTGAGTACAAAAAAGAAATTGAATAACACAAACAAGAATCAGACATGTACTGTAAGGGGTACCCACCAAGATTCGGTCCGTCATTGGCATACTTGAGTGGTGTCAGGCTGTTGATGGCTACGTACAACTAAAAATTGGAGGAAGTTAAGTTAAGTATACCTTAGTTTTACCAGACCACTGAGCTGATTAACAGCTCTCCTAGGGCTGGCCCGAAGGATTAGACTTATTTTACGTGGCTAAGAACCAATTGGTTACTTAGCAACGGGACCTACAGCTTATTGTGGAATCCGAACCACATTATAGCGAGAAATGAATTTCTATCACCAGAAATAAATTCCTCTAACTCTTCATCAGCCGGCCGGGGGAATTGAACTCCGGCCCATCGAGTGACAGTAGGAGGGGGGATGATAAAGCAGCTGGATCATCAACTCGTTCCTCTTCTGATAGTATTTCTTCTTCTGTTAGTTCAGGTGTTTCGAGAAAATGGCTGTCAATTTCTTCTTCTGTTAGTTCAGGTGTTTCGAGAAAATGGCTGTCAATTTCTTCTTCTGTTAGATGTTTCAGAGAAATCTGTCACGAGATGCTCTCAAATGTGGGGAAAGGGGTGGTGGAAGGTGATGGCACTGGAGTCATTTTCTTAAAGTAGTAATCCATTGTAGCTTGCACCATGAGTTTTTCATTCTTCATAAATGAATTGCTAACTTGCAACAGTCTTGAAGTGCTCTCTCAACTTTGGCAAACCATTCCATGTTCCCATCCCTTTCACTTTAAAGTTTCGGTCCATGTTCAAATGAGGTAAATACCTCTGCCAATGCTTTTGTCGTTAACAAAATTTGGCTCTGGCTCTTCTTCAATGTCTTCTCCCTCTTCTGCTCTTTTTCTCTTCTGCAAATACAATTCAATCTTCTGCCATTAGTAGTACATCTTGCACATCTATAAGTTCTTGGATACCTTCCTCATCAATTTCTAAATCCAAACTCCTCCCAAGTGTCAAGATTTTTTTATTAATTTCCACAAGTTCATCCTTATGGAAACCTTTAAATGATTTCATATACACTTCTAGCAGATTTTTCCAAATCCCATTCATACACACTTTCTTTACCTCCCTTCCATGCCCTTCCAATGTTCACAATGGAGTTCAGAACATTGAATTCTTTCCAGAAAGTTCTGAGATCTTTCTCCTCATTATCTGTAGCCTGAACAGCCTGAGCAAACATGTTCTGAAGGTAATATGCCTTGAACGTAGCCACAGCACCGATCCATGGGTTGTATGAGAGAAGTTGTGTATGGTGGCAGAAACATAACTTGTACGTTCTTGTTAATATCTCTGATGTGCTGAGGGTGGCTGGGAGCATTGTCAATAATCAGCAGAATTTTGAAGAGGATGTTGCTTTCCTTACAATAATCTTTCACTTCTGGAATAAAGCAATGCACAAACCAGCCTTCGAACAGAATTGCAGTCATCCATGCTTTCTTATTATGAAGGTAATGCACAGGAAGCATATGCTTGCTGATTCTTTTTAATGCCCTCTGGTTTTCAGAGTGATAAATCATGAATTACTTGAGTTTATACCCATCCACATTTCCTCCAAGCAAGAGAGTCAGTTGATCTTTGTATGCCTTAAACCAGGGCATCATTGTTGCTTCTTTATGGATGTAGGACCATTGAGGCATATGCTTCCAATACAGTCCTATTTCGTTGACATTGAAGATTTGCTCTGACAAGTACTTTCATTAATGATGATCTAAAGCATCCTTAAATTTAGCGGCTCCTTTGGCATCAGTGCTTGCTGCTTCACTACTAATTTTCACGCTATGAAAATTATGGTGGTTTTTGAAACAGCGGAACCGTCCAGCACTTGCTACAAAACTTTTGTTTTGGTTATTATCATATTTTTTTAGTTCCTCAAAAAGCATACGAGCCTTTGTTTGAATGATTGAGGCTGAGTGGCATACACTTTTGTATCTGGTCCTCCATCAACATGACCTTTAACTGCCCAATTTTTCCCAAAGGCCCTATCCTCTACTTTGATATAATCGTCAAATGAACTGATGCAGATGCCTTTATAGCGTCCATTATCCATTTCTTGTCTTTAAGGATGGTGGATACCGTTGACTGTAATAGATGCTCATTTGGCATGCTAAAAACGTTGATTGAATCCTGATTCGACCATGAAATGGAAACGAGATCATAACTGGCAGTTTTGTGCATGAAACACTGACATTGTATTGTAATAGGTACAGCACATGCATTACCACAGTAGACCAAATAATGGAATGACTCAAAATTCTATACACATGTCTTGACCCCTTGTGTTTATCAGTTTACAACCATGTAACCTAACTATAATCTTTAGAGGTGGCCTTCTTGCCAGGGCTTCTCTACAAATCAGCTGCACATTTCACACCAAGCACACCCTATCAACAATTTGTCAGTGGCAACAAGCACATCTGACAACTTGAATGTTATGGACTGCCCAAGAGCAAGAGCCTGTGCCAACACAATGACAAGATTGGCTTAATCTAAAACAAAAAATAATTTGAATAGTCATATTGTTAAACATGCTTCCCATGACATACAAAAACAAGCTCTTAACACTGCCTTGCAGGTTTTGCAGTGGCAACCACAGTAGTTCTGTGCTCCCAGTGTGCCATGCACGGAATATGTCACAGTAGTCTTTGATCTTAACCGTTGCTATAGATTAAGAAATGGATAAAACTACTGTGATTTTTGAAAGAGATACCACACCTACTTATGCATGGAGCCCCTCCAAACAAACATGTGGTTCAGTGGAATCAATGCTTAACCCTTTAACGCCGAAGCCCTATTTTCAAAAACGTCTCCCGTATGCCGGCGGCCTCCGAGAGGTAGCGCCAAGCGGAAAAAAGTTTTTCAAAAATCACAGCGCGTTAGTTTTCAAGATTAAGAGTTCATTTTGGCTCCTTTTTTCTCATTGCCTGAAGTTTAGTATGCAACCATCAGAAATAAAAAAAATATCATTATCATATATAAATATTGGAATATATGACAGAGAAAAAAAAAAAACTCATATATAATTGTATACAAATCGCTGTAAGGAAAACGGTTGAAGCTAATGAGTTAATTTTTTTAGTTGTATTGTACACTAAATTGCGATGATTTTGGTATATAAACAGATTGTAAAACGATTAAAGCAACACAGAGAAAATATTATCACAAAATGATGCATGAATTAAACGTGCGGACGTAAAAAAAGTTTTTTACAAAAATTCACCAAAAATCAAAATATTGTGCAAGAGACTTTCCAATTGTGCCAAAATGAAGGAAATTGATTGAATATTACTAGGCTGTAAGTTGTTTAGCTTACAATTGCATTTTTGAACCATTTCGATCGAGTTAAAGTTGACCGAAGCTTGATTTTTTCTATTTATCGTTATTTCGATGTAAATATAAAAAAACTGAAGAGCTAAAGGAATGATATATTTTTTGTTGTATTCTACATGAAATTGCGCACATTTTGATGTATAACACTTTATGTAACGAGTAATATGAAACGGCGAAAAAATTACGGCAAGCTGACACAAGAAATGACAGGATTTTCAGCGGAGTCCGCGCGCGGAGCGAAGGAAAATTTTTTTAAAAATTCACCAAAAATCTACATATTGTGCTAGAGACTTTCCGTTTGTTGCAAAATGAAGGTAAATGATTGATTGTTACTCGAATGTAATAATTATGGCTTACGGATGCGTTTTTCGATCATTTCGGTCGAGTCAAAGTTGACCGAATGTTAAAATTTTGTCAGTTATCGTGATTTCGGCGAAAATGTTAAAAAACTGTGAAGAGCTAAAGGAATGACATATTTTTTGTTGTATTCTACATGAAATTTCGCACATTTTGATGTATAACACTTTATGTAACGAATAATATGAAATGGCGAAAAAATTATGGCAAGCTGACGCAAGAAATGACAGGATTTTCAGCGGAGTCCACAAGTGCGCGAGCGAAGGAAAATTTTTTTTCAAAAATTCACTAAAAATCTAAATAATGTGCTAGACTTTCCGTTTGTTGCAAAATGAAGGTAAATGATTGATTGTTACTCGAATGTAATAATTATGGCTTACGGATGCGTTTTTCAATCATTTCGGTCGAATCAAAGTTGACCGAATGTTAAAATTTTGTCAGTTATCGTGATTTCGGCGAAAATATTAAAAAACTGTGAAGAGCTAAAGGAATGACATATTTTTGTTGTATTCTACATGAAATTGCGCACATTTTGATGTATAACACTTTATGTAACGAATAATATGAAACGGCGAAAAAATTACGGCAAGCTGACGCAAGAAATGACAGGATTTTCAGCGAGTGATGCGCGCGGAGCGAAGGAAAATTTTTTTTTTTTTTTTTTTTCAAAAATTCACCAAAAATCTAAATAATGTGCTAGAGACTTTCCGTTTGTTGCAAAATGAAGGTAAATGATTGATTGTTACTCGAATGTAATAATTATGGCTTACGGATGCGTTTTTCAATCATTTAGGTCGAATCAAAATTGACCGAATGTTAAAATTTTGTCAGTTATCGTGATTTTGATGTAAATATTAAAAACTGTGAAGAGCTAAAAAAATGATATATTTTTTTGTATTCTACATGAAATTGCGCACATTTTGATGTATAACACTTTATGTAATGAATAATATGAAATGACGAAAAATTATGGCAAGCTGACGCAAGAAATGACAGGATTTTCAGCGGAGTTCACTTGAGGAGCGGAGGAAATTTTTTTTCAAAAATTCACCAAAATTCTAAATATTGTGCTAGAGACTTTCCGTGTGTTGCAAAATGATTGTTACTCGAATGTAATAATTATGGCTTACGGATGCGTGTTTCGATCATTTCGGTCGAGTCAAAGTTGACCGAATGTTAAAATTTTGTCAGTTATCTTGATTTCGATGTAAATATTAAAACACTGTGAAGAGCTAAAGGAATGATATATTTTTTGTTGTATTCTACATGAAATTGCACACATTTTGATGTATAACACTTTATGTAACGAATATGAAACGGCGAAAAAATTACGGCAAGCTGACGCAAGAAATGACAGGATTTTCAGCGGAGTTCGCGTGCGAGCGGAGAGAAAAATTTTTTTTAAAAATTCACCAAAATTCTAAATATTGTGCTAGAGACTTTCCGTTTGTTGCAAAATGAAGGTAAATGATTGATTGTTACTCGAATGTAATAATTATGGCTTACGGATGCGTTTTTCGATCATTTCGGTCGAGTCACAGTTGACCAAATGTTAAAATTCACTTTGGTTGCTGGGTCCTTCTCCAGCATCCCAGTCTAAAACTCGCCTCACACGCTCACTTCCGACAGGCAGTGTGCACCTTTCACGGTCCTGACGCCTTTGTGACATATCTACAAACGTCCTGTTGCAGCACGAATACACAAACACTCGCCAAAGTTCTGCAAAACATGTCTGCGTCAAAATATCGCTCCATAAGGTCCGACGCTGATGCTATCTGGCGTGAGTAGAAGGGAATTCGGCGCATGCGGCGTCTGGGTGATGCTCAAAAACAACACAACACCTGGATCCGTGAACTCCCAGCATCCGCCAAAGGCGTGATTTGAAATCTTCCGCAAACTAGGCCTATAATTATTTTTCCGCGAATATTTAAAAAAGCATTTTCAGTCGACGTTTGCAACGTCGACTCGACATTCGACAGACAATTTTTGACGACGTTTAAAACGTCCAACAGGCGTTTAAGGGTTAACTTGAAGGGGCCTATACCTTCCTATGCCAAAGGCACATGTAGTTGTCTGTGCTATGCTGGCTGTTGGTAACCATATCAGCACCATGATCATGTTCAACTTATCTTCGATGTATGACACTGTCTTCCAGGTATGAGCAAAAAAAAAAAAAAAAAAAGTTTCCTTTGAACACCCTGAGCTGTTGGCACTGAGAAAAGGCAAACTACTCTTCCAAGATTGTCCAGCTTATACCAGCAGGTTAGAAGTGAATACCTCTGGCCAGTCATGATGTCTGATCTGGTGCCTTTGAACACATTGGTGATTATTGGCACCATTTTAATGCCTCTGTATACAGGTGTGAAAGGTCCAATATGTCATCTCCTTGCAAAGTGATGCCCCAACATATTTTTTTATTAGCAATATAAATCGGTAACATTGGATTTTATGCATCAGCCAGGGAAGAGAAAGTTCTGTTACCAAGAGTTTAATACTATACAACATAAAAATAATTAAACATTTTGTTTGAACATGCAAACCTCAGTCATTACTAAGTAGCAAGTTTAGGCCAGAAAGCCCCTGAAGAAATTTTTGTCAGACTCCACATTTTCACTTTAAGTATTAAAGTTTTTTGAAGCTGTAAGCTATTAGATTTAATTAGCATGATTGTTTTACATGAACAAACTCTCTTAGGGCAGTATTGTTCAAGTTAGATTTTTAGTATGGTTAAACTGACCTTGTAACGAACATCTAGCTAAACAAATTACATGCATTTTCTACAAACTATAGTAATGGTGATGCTTGTGCCAACACCTCTTAAGAGTCACCAGCTCCTGGAAGTTGATTATAGTGATACTACAAACTTATTGAAAGAAACTAGGCTAGACAGTACAGTACTGTATTTTGAGTTTTTCTGCGTATATTTTTAAACTATAAGAGCAGTACAGGTCTGCCTTACTATTTTTATTAACCATTTCATTATTTTACTGATATTTTTTATTTCAGTATGGATTATTCAGAGATGAACATCAAGATTTTAAAGAAGAAATGAAGAGGCAGCGGGCATTACGTGGTAAAGGAAAACCTAAAAAAGGAGAGGGAAAGAGAGCAAAGAAATAGTTAACTTTTGTGACAACTGATGCAAGTAATAGCAGTAATGTAAATGTTAGCAAATGCTGCTAAACTAATATTTGTATTGACATTCATCCACTGGGTGAAAAAATACATTGAATTCTATACATGTAATTTATAAAGTTCTATGAGAACACAGCTAACAAACATTAAAAAACTTTCATGATATATATAGTTCTGAGTTAATACTGATGTAATTTTGAATTTGTTCATACAGAAATACAACCATTTCCTTTTATATAGGTGTGTCCTTACAACCATTGCCTTTTATATGTGTATCCTTACAACCATTGCCTTTTTTATATAGGTGCATCCCTCAGCATGAGCTGGGACAGTCATTGAACTTGGCAACAATGTACGTTAGTTAATTGTTGGTTATCTGGTGACTGGGAAATACTCCTCACTTACCTTCTGTCACTAGCCACTTTTCCTTCAGCCGTCATCATAGGATGTATCTCTGCACTCTTCCTGACTGCCAAGTCAAAAGTTTTTTGTTTTTGTGAGAATGCTTCATGTTCTCCATTTTTATTAGATGAATCCACAGTTATACAACTTCCTTTCAGTTTCAGGAGCTTTTGGCAGTGCTGCTATTGTAGAGGAGATTTTTTACTACTGTTGGGAGTTGATTAGGTGTAACCTTCAAAGTGGGGATTATATACCTACTCTTACAACATCCGTCTGTAGAGTCTATTGTTGCTGCAACCCTTACAATGTTGCCCACAGCATATGCTGTTGCTACAACTCTTGCATCACCTCCACTGCTGAATAACTAGGAGTTAAATGATGCTGAGTCTCTAATAGAAGTACATCATGTATTCCTCCCAAGAACTACTGCAACCTCTTTGATGGTGTAAGCTAGACCTGAGTTAGGAGGGGGGAAGACCTGTCCTCCCACCACCTCCTCATTGTCATTGAGCTTGTTCCCTGTTACATCTTTCCCTTCTCCTTCTTAGGAGGAGGAAAAGAAGGGTTAGTCCAAGGCATCTCCCAAGAAGTCTTGTCGAGTTTCATGCGAGCGCCCTCCTTGTCTTTAAGAGAGGTAGAGGCTCTCAGTCACCTGAACATGATCATTTAGCCTCTGACAGGGCAGGTATGGGTAACCCCATACTATGACCCTTCCTTGCATAATCCAGAGGTTATACAGGAGTTTACTCGCCTTGCTGGCTCAGCAAGTGTTTGGTCCCAGGACAGAGTGCCAGTGGGTGTTCAAAACGGCCTCCCTCCTTGGGCCGCTGAGGAAACACACAAGGAGAAGAAAGGGGAGGAGTTACATGCAACCGTTTTGGTTCATGCAAGGTGCTTGCACCAAACATGCTCAGAAAATGGGGTAGGCTTCCCCACCCTTAAGAGCCCGTGCTATCTTCTTGCTTGATAGGTGCTTGCTCCTCAGTGTGCCCATTACAGAGAGATCTGCTTTGAGCTCTTCCTCCTGTCTCCCTTTGGAGACACACCTGACAGAACCAGCACAGCAGCAGTGACCTGGAAACACACTGGGCATGCGCTCATTACAGAGATCTACTTTGAGCTCTTCCTCCTGTCTCTCTTTGGAGACATACCTGACAGAACCAGCACAGCAGCAGTGACCTGGAAACACACTGGGCATGTGCTCATTCCTAATATCATGTGCTTATCAGGCGATGTAGTTGTACAATCCTGCATGGACCTGTGTTAAGGTAACTCTTCCTGCAGTGCTTCTCTGAAGTACACCTGGTTGAGACAATCCTGCCTATCTACCAGGCATGTGATCAATCATTGGATCTTGTGTACCAATGGTGGGTAGGTTGAGGACATATCCCTTACAGGATACACCAGCTCAGGGATTATGTAGCAGTGAGTGAGCATGCATCTGTTCAACTGTAGAATCCTGGAAATGACTACAGAAGCATGAGAAAGCCTGTGGATTGGTGAACCTCAATTTTGGAGAACTCTCCCAGGTGTGGTGAGTGAGTGATGCCCTTCAACTTCTTTTCACACAAGGGCATTGACTCTTCCCTTGCCTCTCTAGGCTTGAAGTCGAGTCAGTGCTGCTCCCTTGCCTCTGTAGGCTTGGAATCAGTGCTGCCACCTCCCTTCAGTGTGCATACAGTTGGACTGAAGAGGTGGGAATACTGGTGATGTGTGACAGACTTTTTGCAGTACTTTTAAGTAGTGGGAGGATCTGTTCATTTGCTATCATTATACACAGACCCACCAGTAGTGACTAGAGTCCAGGTGATCTTTTACATGATGTACCTTTTCTGGATGCTTCAGGTCTCCTCAGAAATCCCTAGCCTTGTCAGCAGGGTTAAAAGCAATAATGCAAAAAGGTGCTAGAAGGCACAGAGGACTAGCCTCCAGTGTTGTTTTTACAGTTGCCTCTCGTAAGTGGCGAGGGGAACTGAGGCTGGAGACTCTAGGACTATCAATTTGGAAACATTGTTTCGAACTGAAGACAGCTCCGTAAGTGGCTATGAAGGTTTTCACTTAAATGTTGTCATGGGCTTTTATGCTAAGTTGACACTAACCGTAGCTCCTAGTCAGTTGGCTTCTCCTGGAGTTCTTCCTATAAAATGCTTCTGCTCTGTAATAAAGCAAACAGATATAGCTTGGATCTCATGCCCAAGTAGCAAACAAGTACCTGGGTATGCTCATAAGAATGGCAGTCAGGTATGTATTAGTGTTGAATCTTGTCCTGGTAGGGACAAACGGATTTGCTTTGGCAGATTGTCCTTGGGCACCTGTCATCTTGCAGGAAATACTGTCTTCCTTCTCATGGACAGATTCCTGCTTCTACTTCAGTGATGCCAAGGTACCACTGTCAGCTGCACATGACAGCCAATCTCTTCTGGTGCCAAGATCACAGAGGTGCTAGCGAGGTGACAGGACGACAAAAACCCCAGTTGGGGTTCATGAGTTCACTGAACTTTCTCCTGAAATTAATCAATTGACAGATGCAAAGTCAATGACTGACCCAGCTACTGCTGGAGGATACTCCTTTATAAAAGGCACTGGTTTGGATTCCTAGGAAAAATACAATACTAAAATTTTACCTTTATACAGTATGATACCTCATTTGTAATTAGCTTTTTAGTTTTGTACTGTACTACACCTTATTTGTAATAAGAGGATGGTAAATGAAATATATCTACATTATGTACAGGATTTAAATATATATACAAAATACAGATTCTGATTTCATGTAACTCAAGATGAGCAGTTACACTGGTTTCTTTTGTGGCATTAAATCAACATGATATATTATGGTAACATTAGAAATAACAGGAAAAACTTCAAGAGAAATAGAGGTTTTTGATTGTATTACTACAAAACAATTATAAATGAAAAATACAGTAAATAAAGTTTAAAACATAAGTTGCACAAATAACTGGTACAGAAAAATAGAGAATGTAGTTAACTAGTAGTTTTCACGAGTTACTAAAACCTATATGTATGCTACATAATATGCAGATGTATCCCAAACAAATAAATCCTGTTTGAGATCGATAATAAGACTTGTAATTTACAGGAAATTAAGGGATATAAAAGCATTATGCTACAATACATATAATTTACATATACAAGTATGTATATATACATACATATATATACATATACATGTATATACTATGTATATATTACAATCATTTCAATAAATTAATTTTAAAATCATTACAACTTGCATGAGACCTACATACTAGAAGCTAGCATCTGGTAATAATTATAAGGTATTCATGTCAATAACTTACTCTCTTACATAGGTCTGCATCTGAGAGCACATAAGCTTACTAGCATCCAACATGCTATCATCGTTGTCTATGCCATAACAATTTGAAGACTAATATACATTGAGTACAGGATAAGTAACTTATGTATCCCAGTGGGATCTATCACAAAACCATGTGAAGGCTGGTTTACATGTATTGTACATAGAGAAAATAATTTTTTTTTTTTGCAGCATTCTGTTATGTAATTAAAGACATTCCAATTGTAGTTACATAAAAATAAGTAATACTTTCTAAAAACTTGAGAAAAAACCAAAAATTTCCTAAGATAAAAATAATTTATAATAAAAACATTACTCTGCAAACACCATGTTATGGATTTTGTTAAAAATAATAAAATTCTCAAGAGACATGTTTTTAAAGTAACATCCCGCCCTCCCACAAAAAAAAAAAAAAATTCAAGTTGTACATTGGTCTAATCACCAATGAAACCATAATTTACAAGTAAATGAAAGATCTTGCACTATCTATTTCCAGTCTAAGAGTATCTTCAGAATTATTATTTTAATATTTCATGAAAATAACCATTCCAAATATTTTAAATACCTTTAAACTCCTAGGCTATTATTACAAAACATATGAAATAACTAATTTAAGCTATTTGCTGCTACTGCATATTCATATATTTAACTCTCACGAGGGTAACCTGTTAACAAGTCTTCACTAGATGAATCACTTCTTTAAAATTACATTTCAAAGTTTGATCATACTGTGAATGGACAAGTGCTACTTTATATAGCAAATTTAAAGAAGCATTACAAAAGAATAATTAAGAAAAATAGCAAGCTTTAAATAACCAAAAAGTGGTATTATCTGCAACAAAAATTAAATGAAATAGTGAAAGAATAACTTGAAATACAACCAGAAAAATCAAGATAACAGAACACTTAAAAATGGTGAGTGTCAATATGGATTACTCTGTGTACACAATTTTTATTAGATGCAATCATTATCAACTTAGATCACAGGTTAACTAAGTACTTAAACTTATGCTTTAGTAAAAGTTTGTTCTACTGGCAGCAATTGCACTCTGTGTTATGATCAACAACAAAAGTTCACTAAAAAATATTTGTTGGAAATTATTGATAAAATATCCATTTCTTAAAGAAATACCAAAACACTCACCCTCAGTTACAGCCAATACGATAGTAACTGTAAACTATCTGAAATTTATGAATTGCTCCTAAGCAGTAAGAAAATATTGCACATGTGGCAATATCGATTAACCTCCAAGTGTACAAGGGAACCCATAAAAAGAAGCTGATCACTTACACTGAAAGAAAGGTAGCTTCCTCTTGCTTGTACTGTTTTTGTTCACCAGTTTTTAAGAAAATACTGCATGTCCCTTAATTAACAACTGTCTTAACTTTCCAAAAAGAACTACCTTCACATATGATGAACCATCCAAGTTTGCTTTACCATAGAAAAAGCCATAATAAAATTTTACACAAAAACTTTTTGTCTCTCTCTCATATAACCATCAATATATGAAAGATGATGACAAAGTACCATCACCTGAATCCAAAATATGGTAAATATAAGTCCCATCACCTGAATCCAAAATATGCCAAATATATGTTTTTCATCACTAACTAATCAGCTAATTTTAACATACAAAGTTGTCTTTTTCAGTCTAAGATTTACATTTTGTGACTCCTTTCTATTAAGCATAAGTATCTCAATGATTCACTAAAAAATCTTAAGCATTTCCTAATAAATTTCAGAGACAAAACTAATGCTTCACAACTGTTATAGCTGGAAATATGAACATAAACCCTCTATCAATAAAAGATTTACCAATAGGTCTTACAATGTTTTCACCTAATATTTGCAGTTGGGGTAAGATCTAATCAATACTAAAGGTAATGTAGATTTATTCCCTTGTGAGGTTTATAATTACCCAAGATAAGGACCTTTGCATCTCCCACATTATTCTTTTAAGAAGTAATGGATTTACATAAACTATGTAACTTGATGTCTACACAATTTTGACATGGGATTTTTTGTACTGTGCTAACAAAAAAAAGCTTACTAAGCATATTATATCCTTTTCCTTTTAATATGAAACTTGTATTTGGGTAAGATTTAAATGATACAATAGAATTTTTATACCTAAAGAACTTCCACGTAAATGCTGATAAACTTTTTCTCCAAATTTACAGGGAACATTCTATTTACTACCCATTCCATACCTCCCTAAATTTAAAGGGAACATTCTATTTACTCCCCATTCCATACCTCCATATAAAGCTTAAATTTTATTACCACATATCAAGTTAAAACTAGTTTCATATGACCCAACAACCACGAGCCACTATTCAACAATAACTACATAGCATTTTTTTAGATTGTGTTTAAAATGGTATGGATATCTTCACAAAGACAGGATAAACTATGCTTGTTACCAACAGAACAAACTTTCCTCATTCCCATGGCTTAAAACTTTACACCACTCCATTTAGCATCATCTAAATTTTAGTGACCACACTCACCACAGTAACACAGCATGAAGATTAAATAAAATAGGAATTCATTACAATACTTTTGTGGGAATAAAAAATAACATACTTTTCAACAGTGAAACCTGAATGCTTACTAATTATGTTTAGATATTTCCAAGTTTTCTAATTAGCAAAAACAAAACATTTAAAAAACAACAGAAATTTATTGCAATTATCTATTAATCCCACAAGGAAGCTAAAATGTCATACCAAACATCCAGGAATATACAAAATTTCTCTCATAGGAACAGATTTCACATATGCTTTTAAAGATAAACTAGAAATTATTCTTGAACAACAAACAACTTAAAATCTTCCATATTTACAACATATCTTCAGATTAAGAGGGGAGACAACAGAAAAGAAACATATGGCCATTTGACTATCTAATGTCAACAGAGAACAAAACAGGATCTAAGGTACATCACCCTTGTGTGTATAAGTCTAACGTAAATTTAATGTATCCACCACCCTAAACAGAAACTTGGCTAAAGCTTTAGATGCCATAGTTGTCTTCTGCTCTGACAAAATTATATATGATAAAAAAAATTGTTCATACACCCTAGTATTTCTTTTGATGGATTCAAGTTGTGGTTTCTGGATAATAATAATGCTTCACTTCTTCTATGACTCTACACCATTCAAGTGCATAACCTTCTGGATCTTCTAAATAATATGTTCTATTTGGCTGAAAGAAAAAATAAAGGAAAATCAACCAAAGGTTTTATATTACTATTGTATATGTTTAACTAAACCATCAGGACCAATTCTAGATCTCAAAAAGGATCTATTCTTAAGGGTGAGGTGGAAATTGGAGCTAAAGTAGCTGGAGAGCTATACAGGAAGAGAGAAAAGGGGAATGGGTGAAAAGTAGAAGGTATAAAGGTATGAAGCTGAGGCCAAAGGATTACAGCAAAGAACCTTAGTACCAGCTACAATGAACCATACAAGCACAGCATAATCAATATTCCACTCAGAGTAAAAATAAAATTTTTTTATATGGATTTTATGTTTCACATATGCAAACAATCAGTTTCAGGTGCATAATGTATCAGATGAAAACAATTCTGTTACACTTGATGGAAAGAGAATTTCCTCTTATTTACCCCAATGAGTATGATACTTAGCTATACAATATAGAGAAATTTGTCCCCACCAGAGAGAAAGGAAGAAGCTCTCAACATGAAGCAACTGGTCATACATATGCAGCAAAAAATTTGATTTAAAAAGTTCTTACACTTCTAACAATGCACAAATTAGTTACTTTGATATCTGAATATCTACTTAAGTGCAGAGGTAACTGAAGTAGAAATGAGTTCTACAAACATCATAAAGACTCAAAATGTTTTAAAACATTTTTAGCATTTGAAGAAACAATTTTCTATCCTTTTTTTCAGAATATACAGCTGGTAACTGTCAAAAGTCAAGAATGAAAAAAAAAAATTGTTTATAACAAAGATTTGTTTCACTACAAACCAATTATTTATAATTAGGCCCCAATTTCATGGTCAACAAAACCCAAATACAGTACTTCAGTTCATGTGAAAGAGTAACATATGAAAATGAATAAATGTGTAAATGACAATAAATAAAAGGAACATTACAATAACAGGAAACAATAATCCAGTGAAGCACAGCAGTCAACCAACTTTGGATAGGTGACGTAGAGGAATGATGCCCAGTCTTTCTGGGCAATGGATCTGTTCACGATCTACAAGCTGGTGTTTATGGGATTTGTTTGTATGGAATAGGGCTATTTATGATTAATGGGTTTGTAAAAAAAAAATATCTAATATATATGAGTGATGTCAAAGGTTGAGAACACAATGCTAATTCAGATGTAAACAACAACTTAGGTGAAATAATGGCCTGTGAAAGACATAGACCTAGTTGAAATTCCTGGAAAATAAAATTATCAAGTAGGAATATAGCACAAAGTATTAAACAACTGATCCACAATCATATGGTAGTAACATCACCAATCACCAAAACTGAGACTTTAATTAGTTAAAGGCAGGGTTGTTTAAGAGAAGGAACAACAGCAGGCAGTAAACAAGACAACTCATGTAGCATAAGTTCATGAAACATCAAATATGGGGTAAAATTAAACTAGTTTAACTAAACTGAATGAAGATGCTGAGAGTGACTTTTACTAAGGGTTAACAAATGTTACAGTTATATATAAGGCAAGAGACTAACTGAAATATCAGTACTGAAAGTACAGAATTACTAAAGCCTTCTCCTAACAAAAACAAAATGTGCTATAAACCCACACAGTGTTAAGGAAGCCTATCATCAACTCAAGTATTGAATACAAAGAAGGATAGCAATTACAGATAATGAGTCAACATAACTCGCACAAGGAAACCCACAAATGCACAATAATAACAATACAATGAAAAAATTTTAGTTCAGTAACAAAAATAAATACAAGAAGGGTTATTGCAAATCAAATCCTACCTCCGCTAACTACAGTAGTTAAACGAATGTTAAGGAATAAAAATTTAAAATAATGATATTTTTATGATAAAATAAAGTTTGTTCATACTTACCTGGCAGATATATATATAGCTGTATTCTCCGAAAAGGACCGACAGAAATTCAAAAACTTACGGCACACGAGATGGGCCAGGTGGTTAGTACCCATTCCCGCCGCTGGGAGGCGGTATCAGAACCATTCCCATTTTCTATTCAGATTTTCTAGAAACTAGAACTACTGTCTCCTGAGGGGAGGAGGGCGGGTACTATGATTATATATATCTGCCAGGTAAGTATGAACAAACTTTATTTTATCATAAAAATATCATTTTGTTCATGACACTTACCTGACAGATATATATATAGCTGAATCCCACCATTGGAGGTGGGAAGAGACAGAATAGGATTTAGGAAACAAACATATGTAGGCGATTGACGCCTTGGTTCCTTACCTGTTAGCATTGCTGACTTCGTGATTACTGTCACCCAAGTCTGCTTCTGCTTTACTAGAGAACTCCAGCGAGGTAGAGACCTATAAAGCTGGTGAAATCTAGATGATCTGTCAACGGGGGTGAGACCACAATGTGACTAGACCATATGACCTTACTGTGAGGGTAAGCGACAAACTAAACAACCACCTGACCAAGCCTAGTTACGTCAAGAAAGATTAACATAAACTAATGACTGGGGCGACCACCACTGGTGGAGACCCAACAACCATAAAAAACAACACATAAAATATTTAAAAAACACACAAAAACAAAACTAAAGGAGAGGATGAGAGTCGCTTTCTGTTCCCAAGATCGTATTTGCGGAAACGTAAGGCCCCAGCGCACAGCAATTCTCATAGGACGTTTTCACTTCTGTGAGATAATGAGAAGCAAAGACAGAATTGCTTCGCCAAAAAGTGGCACCCAGAATGTCATTGAGAGACTGGTTTTTCTGGAAGGCCACTGAGGTAGCAATGGCTCTCACTTCGTGAGCCTTGACCTTCAAAGTTCTCAAATCCTCGTCTAGCACACTGGAATGGGCGTCTATGATGGTGCTTCAGAAAAGAACGCCAGGGCATTTTTCGAGAGAGGTATATCAGGCCTCTTAACTGAGCACCAAAGATTGCTAGAAGGACCTCTACAATCCTGGGTCCTCTGCAAATAAAATTTCAGAGCCCTGACAGGACACAGGGTTCTCTCAGGTTCTTGTCCAGTGATGTTCGTCAAGCCCTTAATTTCGAAGGACCTGGGCCAAGGGGAAGACGGGTTTTCATTCTTGGCAAGAAACATAGGGCTCAGAGAACAGACAGCATCAGGGCCTCTGAAACCTATAATCTTGCTGATCGCTTGAAGTTCACTAACTCTCTTCGCCGTCGCCAGAGCAGTTAGGAAAATAGCTTTCTTGGTTACATCTTTGAAGGAAGCAGAATGTAAAGGTTCAAATCTCTTGGACATCAGGAATTTTAGAACGACATCAAAATTCCACAAAGGTAACTTAGGGGAGGCTACCTTAGACGTCTCAAAAGACCTAAGAAGATCATGAAGGTCTTTATTGTCCGATAAGTCAAGGCCTCTATGCCTAAAGACCGTTGACAGCATACTCCTATAGCCTTTGATGGTAGGGACTGCCAGCTTTAAATCCTTTCTCAAATAAAAAAGGAAGTCCGCTATCTGGGACACAGAGGTTGTGGTAGAGGAAATTCCCTTAAGTTTACACCACTTCCTAAAAATGACCCACTTAGACTGGTACACTGCGCTGGAAGAGGCTCTCCTGGCGTTGGCGATAATAGCCTTAGCCACTGGTTTAGAAAAACCTCTCGCTCTGAGCAACTTCTCGATAGTCTGTATGCAGTCAGACTCAGAGCGGGAAGGTTTTTGTGGTACCTCTCGAAGTGGGGTTGTTTGAGAAGATCTGTTCTCAAAGGAAGCGTTCTTGGAAAATCCACCAAGAGAGACATGACCTCTGGGAACCACTCCGCTGAAGGCCAAAAGGGGGCGATTAAAGTCATTCTCGTCCCTTCTGAAGCAACAAACTTCCTGACGACTTCCCCCAGAATCTTGAATGGGGGAAAGGCATACAGATCTAGACCCTTCCAGTCCCAGAGAAAGGCATCTACTGCTAGGGCTCCCGGGTCGAGAACGGGAGAGCAGTAAAGAGGCAGCCTTGTGGTCCTTGAAGTTGCAAAAATGTCCACCAGGGGACGTCCCCAAAGCTTCCAAAGTTCCTGACACACTTCCGCGTTCAGAGTCCATTCTGTTGGCAGAAGCTGATGCTGCCGACTGAGAAGGTCCGCGCGTACATTCTCGACCCCTGCTACAAAACGAGTGAGAATTGTCACCCGACGAGAATGTGCCCACAGCAGGATCTCCTTTGGCAATCAAGAACAGGGACCGAGAATGAGTACCTCCTGTTTCTTGAGGTACGCCAGGGCCGTGGTGTTGTCTGAGTTGACTTGAATTACCCGGCCTGCAACTTGATCTTCGAAGAACTGAAGAGCCAAGAAAATCGCTTTCAGTTCTTTTAGATTTATGTGCCAGGACACCTGTTCCCCTTTCCAGGTGCCTGACACTTCCTCCCCCCCTAGTGTTGCTCCCCATCCCGACATGGACGCGTCGGAAAACAACACTAGGTCGGGGTTCTGAAGATAGAGAGAGACCCCTTCTGCCAACTTTAAGGGATCGAGCCACCACCGAAGATGGTCCTTGACAGAGAGAGAGATCCTGAGAGACTCCTCCAAATCCTCCTTGTTCTTCCAGTTGTCCGCAAGAAAGAACTGTAGGGTCTGAGATGCAACCTCCCAGGGAAACAAACTTCTCTAGTGATGAAATGGTCCCCAGCAGACTCATCCATTCCCTCACCGAGCATGTTTCTTTCCCCAGGAAGGCCGAAACTTTTACGAAGCAGTGCTGCTGACGTTCCTGGGATGGAAAGGCTCGAAAAACCACTGAATCCATCTGAATCCCCAGATAAAGAATGGACTGAGAGGGGATCAGATGTGACTTCTCTAAATTCACAAGAAGTCCCAGGGACTTTGTCAGCTTCAAAGTTGAATGTAAGTCCTCCAGACACCTTTGTTCGATGTGGCTCGGATGAGCCAGTCGTCCAGATAGAGCGAGATCCTTATACCCGGCAAGATGAAGCCACCAGGCAACGTTCCTCATCAGGACTGTGAACACCATAGGAGCTGTACTCAGTCCGAAACAGAGAGCTCTGAACTGGTACACTCTTCCCCAGGACAAATCTCAAAACTTTCTCGACTGAGGATGAATGGGGACATGAAAATAAGCGTCCTGGAGGTCCAGAGAGACCATCCAATCGCCTGGTCGCAGCGCATTGATAACAGACTGAGGCGTTTCCATTTTGAACTTTTCTTTGAAGACAAAATTGTTCAGTCTGCTGACGTCCAGGACTGGTCTCCACCCCCTGACTGTTTTGGAACTAGGAAGAGACGATTGTAAAACCTGGAGACTCCAGATCCAGGACTCGCTCTATGGCCCTCTTCTCGATCATTTCTTCCAGCAGATCTAAAAGGATCTGTTGCTTCTCCGGACGGTAAGAAGGCGACAGATCTCTGGGAGTTGAGGACAGGGGGGGGGTTTTCGAGGAACAGGATCCTGTAACCTTTCTTGATTACATTGAGGGACCAGGAATCCGCCCCTCTTACTTTCCAGGCTTCCGAAAACAGGAGAAGCCTGGCTCCTACTGGTGTCTGGAGGTGGAGAAAGTCACTTCTTGCCCCTTTGGGAAGAAGGGGCTCCGCCTCTGGAGAGACCTCTTCCTCGCGAAAAGGGTCTAGAGGAGGAAGATCTCCCACGAAAGGGCTTCTGTCTCTTCGAGGGAAGTCCTTGCGATGACGTGGAAGGGACACTAGGACGTCTGGAAGACTGAGCAAGGAGATCCTGAGTAGCCTTCTCCTTAAGGCTGGAGGCGAGATCCTTGACAAGCGGCTGGGGGAAGAGATGGCTAGACAGAGGGGCAAAAAGTAACTCAGCCCTCTGAACAGGAGAAACCGACTTGGCAGCAAAATTGCAGTACAAAGCCCTCTTCTTTAGGAGGGTTGTACCAAAATGCGAAGCCAGTTCATCTGCGCCATCCCTGACGGCCTTGTCCATGCAAGACAGTACACTGGACAGCTCCCCCAGAGAAATAGAATCTGGACTACGAGTCCTCAAGTCCAAGGCCCCCAAGCACCAGTCCAGAAAGTTAAAAACCTCCATAGACTTGAAAAGGCCTTTCAGATGGTGGTCGGTCTCAGAAAGAGTCCAGGACACTTTCGCCGAAGAAAGGAGAGACCTCCTTGAAGCATCAACGAGGCTCGCAAAGTCGCCTTGAGAGGAAGAAGGAACTCTTGAGCCAATTTCCTCTCCCGTCTCATACCACATTCCAGCTTTCCAGCACAATCTAGACAGGGGTAGAGCGAAGGAAGATTTTCCTTGAGACTTCCTATCTTCCATCCAAGAGTTGACTCTCTTGAGAGCTTTTCTAGTAGCCAGAGAAGTCTTCATTTGCAGGAAGCCGGGCAATTTCCTCACCTTCGAGGAAGCTAACTGCGAAGGAGGGGAAAGAGGAGCAGTAGGCTGGAATTTATCTGGAAAAAGTTCCTTAAGCATGCTAGCCAAAACCCGGTAGTCGGAGAAAGACGACAGAGGGGGCTGCTCCTGTTCCGCAGAGTCCGACTCCTGAGACAAACCACCCTCTTCGACAGGAGCGACAGGAGAGTCTTCCGGGGCTAGAGGGAGACTAAGACCTTTGGGTCCAATTCGGCCCAGAGACCTCTTCTCGTGGGAAGAAGCAGCAGAAAAGTCTGGAGCAACTTTCGCACAGAAGCGTCCTGCCGAGCGCGTCCTGAGCGGCGTCTGACGACGAAGCGTCCTGCTTCACAAGCTGCCGAGCGTCCTGAAGAGCGTCCTGTCTCACAAGCTGCTGAGCGTCCTGACGAGTCCTGACGAGCGACCCACCGAGCTTCTTGACGAGAGTCCTGAAGAGCGTCGTGCAGAGATCGACGGAATAAAGAGAAGCGCTGGGAGCGTCCTGCGAACGTCAAAACGCGAGCGATGAAGCAAGAGGAGAGTCAAGAAGAGCGTCTTGGCGCGAACTCTTACTAGCGGCAAGCCGAGCTGCAAGAGGAGCGTCCTGATCAACCAGCGGCGTCACGACGGGGCAAGGAGAGCTGATGATCCGATGAACGATGAGGGCGACTACGAGAAACCGCAGGAGAGAGAGAGCGAACGAAGAGCAGGAGAGGAGACCTCTTAGATCTCTTAACTGGCAGCGTCAAATCCTTACGGCGCCTCGAGGTTCCGTCTCCTTAGCAGCGAAGAAGGGATGCTAACTGCCGCTGCATATCCTGGATAAGACGCTTCGAAGGAGAGGAAGCCCTCTCAGGAGAAGGGCTGCTCTTATGAGAAGAAGAGGGGGAAGGAGACGTCCTCCTCCTTCTACCAAGGGCGACAAGAGCTCTCTTCTTGGGGCGGCTGGGACGTTCGGCAACGTCCTCCTCCGAAGAAGTCCTGGTCCTCTTCTGCGGCGGCAAATCGCGCAGCCAGTCGGGAGAAGATTCCAAAGCACGAGAAAGAGGAGAAGAAGCGTCCTCTTCAACGCGGCTCCTCTTGAACGGACGAGAGTCCAACCGAGAACGCGACCCCTTAATTGGAGAGGGCGCCTCGGAGGACGAGAAGCAATCTTTAAGGATCCGTGCGCTAGCACGATCCTTGGCAGCCTGGGAGACGTCAACAAGGCCTGCCGAAGGGGACGCCAGATCGGTGGGGGTCCCGTAACCCTCTTGCGGCTTTCGACATGCCCATTCCCTAAGTCCTGGGAGTTCGGCAGAGGTCCAGGCCTAGAGGCATTATAGGGCCGATCTGACGCCCCCTCCACAACACTGGGGATCACTACACTTCACTGCACTTTCAATCGCCAACACCTTAGACTCCAAAGTACGAATGGAGTTTAAAATCTGCGCAAGGGCATTACCTTCTGCAGACACAATCACAGGGTTCGAAGGTGACTCTACAGGGAAAGGAGAAGCATTAGTAGGATTAACAGGAGATAAATTAATACCCTGACTCCCACCAACAGACACACTCCTGGAGGAAGACCTCCTTACACGGTCACGCTCTAACTTGCGAACGTAAGAATCGTAAACCTTCCAATCAGAATCAGGCAACGATTCACACTCCTTGCAGCGATCATCCAACATACAGACATGCCCTCTACATCTCATGCATACTGTGTGAGGGTCTGCACCAAGCTTTCGGTAGCCTCACCTTACACTCCTTCACAACACACACCCTGAAACTAGCAGAACTAGAACCAGACATCTTGTTCAAGAAATAGCCAAAACCAAAATCAAATCAGTCCACAGAAGCGTATGCCTATCCACAAATCCAAAGTCAAAAACCAAAAGACAATCAGAATACTCAGTGGAAAAGTTTCCGAAATCCAACGGCGGAGGTATTGACAACAGGTGTTGACAATACCAGACAGAGAAAATCTGAATAGAAAATGGGAATGGTTCCTGATACCCGCCTCCCAGCGGCGGGAATGGGTACTAACCACCTGGCCCATCTGCGTGTGCCGTAAGTTTTTGAATTTCTGTCGGTCCCTTTCGGAGAATACAGCTATATATATATCTGTCAGGTAAGTGTCATGAACAAATTGAAAATTCTGAAGTATGTATGAGTAAAGTCTGAATGAGCTGAATAGTTCATGAGTATTTCATAATCCTGCTTAGAAGCAAAACATACTGAACATGGAAGAGGAATGTGAAGTAACCAATAAACTACAAAATCTTGTAAGATGCAAACTATTCATAATTCAAAAATTACATCATACTTATTAAACAAAAAATAGTGAAAAAAGCTGGAACAGATCATCAATAAAATAACATATTGTTGTGCCCCCATATCTGCTGATCCAATGGCTTGTATCAACCAGGGGGTGACGATATTTTAAACAACTTTTAACAACTTTTAAAGTGTGTGGGCCATATCAACAAGCAAACACATGCTCAAACTAAAGTGTTGGGTAATGTTAGTACTCAAGCCTCACTCTTTGTTCTGCCAAATATCTACCCACACGTCACCCTCTACTGCTCCAACCATGCACCACTGCTTCACACTCAGTCTGAGCATAGTCTTATAATATGGCTCATCTCCCATACAGTGCTTTGCACTCCACTTCTTTGTTTAAAAGAACCTTTGCAATGGGTCCAAAGCATGTAAAAAGCTCAAGTCATAGCCTGAGCAGGCCCTAGAGGGTCTTGATGCTTCCTTTATCAGGAAACATGAAAATTCCAGATATGATTACATGCTAAGATTGCTTAGAAATACAACAACAGAGAATTGTTAATTTTTAAACAAAGGAAAAGAATGTGTAAAAGTATTTCTAATGCGCTCACAAGTGTGAGAGTTAGTTCTATAATGCAGGATAAAGTGTTCTTGACAACTGAAAAAGCTTTAAGCATCTGGATAGGAAAAAAAAAAGAGGGAGTTCCTACTGGTGGAAACATTTTACAGCAGAAAGCCTTAAATCTGTAAAAACAATTAAGTGAAAAAACTTGTACTAAGGAGGGAACTAAGCCATTTACAGCCAGTATGGGATGGTTAAACAGAGCTAAGCATTGGTATAACCTGAAGAATGTAAAAATTACTGGAAAATCAGCATCTGCAAATGAAGAGGCTGCTGACACATTTCCTATAGAGTTAAAAAATAAAACAATACAAAAATGGAGGCTACAATCCCAGGCAAGGTTTTTAATTATGAAGAAAGAGGATGATTTTGGAAGAAAAGGCCAGGCAGGACCTATATCCACCACAGTGCTGAGCAGGCAGCAGGGTTTAAAGCACAGAAAAAGAGGCTGACTGGTTCTATATGGCAATGTAACTGGCCATATAATTATGCCTGGCATTACTGGCTTTGTGAAAAATCCCTGTTCCCTGAAGAACAAAAGCAATAAATGTCTTCTCATTTAAAGGTAATGCAACTCCAAGGCATGGATGATTGCAATGCTTTTTATGCAATGGTTTCATGAAAGTTTTAGGTATTCTAAGAGTAACAAGTTTTTTAGAGGGGAAAAGGTTTGACTTGTAAAGTTTAATCAATAACAGATAATGCTCCAGGTCATCCTGAATCCAACAACACTGAACACCTAAATGTGCATGTCATATTTTTGCCTCACAACACAACCTCACTTCTCCAGCCTTCTGACCAAGGCATTATTTGGTGTGTCAAGGCTGTCACCTATACTCAGCAGGTCTTTGACGTGATACAAGCAGCTGTTGATACCAACCCTGACATGAATGTTGTGACTGTTGGAAAACATTCACCATTGCCGATGCAGTAACGTTCACCCACAGTGAATGTGTACAGGAAGAATTTGTGGGGTGAGGCTGTGAATGATTTCAAAGGCTTCTAGGTACAATGGCAAGGTGCAGAGGATCTTCAAAATGGCAAGACAAGTTGGTGGCTATGGAATGGGGGACATGATTATGATGATGCTGCTCATCCTCTTGAACAGGATGTCAAATTGATGAACGAGGAGTTGGAAGAGCTAAAGTCATTTATGTCAGAGGAGAAGACTCGGAAAGTGAAGCTGAAACACTGAAATGGACACTTCAGGAGATGAGTGAAGTGTTTAACATAATTCAAAATGCTAAGATAAGGGATTATGATCCTTCCAAGGAAGGCAGCATCAAAGTGACCCACTTGATATCTGAAGCAATGATACCACTATAGCAGGTGTATGATGAACTCTAAAGGCAAAGGAAACAACTGCCAATTATGATGCTCTTCCAAAAGAAGGAGAAGGAAAAAGTGTTCACTACAGATGATCCTCAGTCTTTCAGTTCATCTGCTCCTGATGTCATACTTCAGTCACCATCCTCTTCTCATAGGTCTCCTCAGCCTCATCCAAACTCAGGGGATGATCCTAGAGACTCTTTTGACATTTTTCCAGAAGGTCAACAGCTCGGACGCCTTCACAGTGCCCACATCATCATTCAACTTCAATTCATTATTGTAAGCATTGTACAGGGTCACTGTCACTGTCATGGCTGGATGCCATCAATCAACTTCATTTCATTATTGTAGGCACACTACAGTACCATTGTTGTTGTCATCATCACAGCATAAAGAAGGAAGCAATCAGAGTACATTACAATATTCAATAAAATATTTTTCTCATATAATCTGTAGCATTCCCAACTTCCACTGATTAGGCTATCACATCAGAGAGATGCAGAGAGAGAGAGAGAGAGAGAGAAGAGAGAGAGAGAGAGAGAGAGAGAGAGAGAGATAAGAGTAAAACATGGTGTTAAACTGAAACTTCCCTACATACAAGCACACACACACACAAACTTTTCTCTCCTGTCTATCATTTCTCATTTTTTAATTTCTTGCTGTTTTGTCATAATTTTCATTACTAAAACTATGAAAAATTACCAGCCTAATACTCATTTATCATGTATGACCAATAAAGATCATTATAAGAGGTATTGGAGTTTATATGGGCATAAACAAGTTGCATATGTTCAACATGTGTATGGTACTCTGTTAAATAACATGTTAGCTATTATCCCAGTACTGTTTCAGACAACTGCTGGGTGGGGCAAGTTGTCTAAGGAACATATTACCTGTGAATACAGGGCATGACAGTAATTAAAAAGGAAAAGCCTGATTAACCTTGTTATTAAAGAAAATAAGCTGGGAGCTTGAGAGCTATTGTCAGCTCAGCATACTTATGACTAGATTTATCCTACTGTTCAGACTCCAGGTTTGTTCTGTGTATGAACAATTATGAATTATGAGGTGGCTAGTGTCACATGACGAGTGCTTTTCTCTTTCTGACAACAAGAGGTTGTGAGTACAGGAATCATCACAGACTGCTACATAAGCATGAATAGTGGATTTGAATGAACACCGCAAAGGGTACCACATAACACACTGTATAATGCAAAGTACACTGCAGACAGTACCTCCACTCTTGAAAGGATACCACAGCCTAAAAACTTGTCAAGGAATAAGCATATGAAAATAATAACACAAAATAAATGTGCCAAGACATAATAAGTTTCAGTACTTAATGGACTTGGGCTATAAAATAGTTTACTAACAGCATGAAGCTCACCCAAAGGATTTGTTCTTAAGAGAACTGAAAATGGACCAACCAGGGGATGTCAACAAAGAACATTTGGTACTGTACTTTCCACAACAAAGGACATTCGGTATCTTCTACACTGCAGGACACACTGTAAGTGTTAGCCCACAAAGGGGATAAACCTTGGAATATAGCAGTGACCCTACAGTTACAACCCACAAACTTTTTTTGTCCTCAAAATAATCATTACTTCACTCCAAGTCACAAATCAGTAATAGGAATTCTGATGCTAAAATACAACCACATGTACAGCTTTAACCAATTATTCAGCATCTGGTCCCCCATAACAGGGAGGGTTTTTCCTGGTATCATGTAAATTTTACCGCCCACAAAATAAAAATTCTTTTATCTAAAACTCTTCAATTTGATAAACATTCTTTTTAATAATTAGTGAATAAATAAAATACTATAAGAGATCTGTTGACTGTATGGAGACAGGCCACTATAACCTAAGGATCAATTTTCTACAAAAATTTAACCAATCCATTTAGATGGGATGATAAGTCATTTCATAAAAACACCTGAAATACTACATGATTCTTTATTTTATATTTAAAAACTGTACTTAGTGTTGTAGAGGATCATGGTAACAAATGTTATTAACCATTTGATTTTCACCTTAATTAATCTACAAACACCCTAAGCTATATAATTCTTTAGCAGAAACAATGTAAAGAATTTCTTACTGTATGTACAAAGAAGGTTTTGAAGTTCTTGGCCTCAGGAGTTATAGCAGGGCACCATGGTATTTGCCCTTTCAACACCATATTTACAGGATCTACATAGTAGAGATGTGGTCCAGTGGTTAAGAGAAACATTCTTCGTCTTGGAAAGAGTCCCTGAAAGGTTTCAAGCACAATGTTGTATAAGAAAACAAAACTTAAGTGTATACAAAATAAGTTTCATACTAATATCACAACATTCATGGCAATTTCTTTGTTGATAAAGTATTTCACTTTATACAATTAAATTTTTAAACAGAAATGTCATTCCTCATTATCCCCAAGAACAAATGTAACCAACCTTACATTCATGAGTAAAATATCACAAATCCATGAATACTACAGAGGCCCTGAATGTATATTCACAAGTAAGTGGAGAATGCAAGCATAAACCACTGGACATCAACTGACTATAACTGAAACTTTTTGTCCTCCTACCCTAATTAAAGGAATTTATTCATGTTATAATAATTTCCAGAGCTACGCATTCCCTTGTGTCAATTAACCATAACCTATTTGGGGTTTATGGCTACAAAAGTATTGTTAATAGTGCTCTATGCTATGGAATCTCTTCCAAGTAAATCTGAATGTAACTTGATAAATCTATCAAGTATACAAGAATGTACAGATTTATTTCAACCCATTTTCATGAATTTCCTGATATAATAATAACTTTACCTTCTGCTTTAGATGTAATTACAGATGGACCCCAGTTATGATGATTCAAGTTATGACTTTTCAATTTTATGATGGCAGTTGCGAATGCAATCATATATCAAAATTTGTAATTTTGATTTTTCCCAGGCAAGTGATGCTGGGTACGACAACCTCGCCCAAATGTGGGAAAGGAGCACAATTTCCCTATCGGTGAGCCATTTGCACACTTAGCATAAGCACACAACTGGAATTGTTGCTGTTTTACCAGTATTAATTGTTTTATTGGCCATCTTCCTTTTTGTTTGAGAAACCTCAGATATGGCTATGAAATGCCCAGCTGAGTATTGTGCTCCTAGTGACAAGAAGAGGAGGAAAACCATTTCTTTGGAGAAGAAAATTAAGATAACTTCCAAACACGAAGGCAGCATGCCTGTGGTGTCTATAGCGTGGGAATTTTGATTGTCTCAGTCAATGATCTCTACAATTCTCAAGGACAAAAAACAGATTAACAATCCTGGTAAATCTTTGGCATCAATAAAATCCAATAAAATCCACAGTTATAACAAAGAAAAGAGCTGGGCTGATCAAGGAGATGGAGAAATGATTAGTCATGTGGATGGAAGATCAAATATAAAAATGTGCCACTCAGCCTACGACCAAACCAAGCAAAGGCAAAAAATTTATCTGAAACCCTAAAGCAGTGCACTAATGACCCAAGTTCTCTGCATAGCTTCACAGCAAGTAATGGCTGGTTTCAACACTTCAAAATGCATAACTTTCACAAGGTAAAGGTAAGCAGTGAAGCAGAAAGTGCTGATCAAGCAAGTGCCAAAGCATTTACAGAACTAAATCAGCTCTTTCATGTTACATCTGCCAACTCCTCTTGAGCCTCTTCTGAAGACAGAGACAGATGATTCTGCTTCAGTAATATCTCCATCATCCTCATCATCTAGCAGTTAATTATACCAAAATAGTGCTCTAAGCATGTTGAAACTAGGCTTGGATGTAAGCCAAAGTAACTGTTCCAAGCATGTTTACACTAGGCTAAGAAATAGGCCAATGTAATTGTTCTAAGCATGTTAAAGGTTAGGCTAGGCTAGGCTATGCTAGGATGTAGATCAGTGTAAATGTTCTAGGCATGTTTAAAGTAAGGTTGGAATATATACCATTGACTAATGCATGGCAAGTGTTCTTGGCATGTTTAAAGTTAGAACAGGATGCAGTGCAATGTGAGGGTTCTAAGCATGTTTCAAACAGTTAAACTTGATTTGACTTATGGGTTAATGTATGTGTTTTGAAACAAGTTTTTAATGTATTCTGAAATGCTTATGATGCTAAGAAAGTGAAAGCAAAAGTTGAATCACCAAGATCATGTCTAAGATAGGCAATGATGTTTGGTAGGAAAACAGAAACAATGGTCAAACTGCCTTGATCATGTCTACGTCAAGCTAGAGTATGATTTTTGTTAGAAAACGAAAGCATTGGTTAAACTAAGTCTAGGTTAGGCTATAATGTTCAATAAGAAAATGAAAGCACTGACTGACTCACCATGATAATGTCTAGGCTAGGCTATGATGTTCGGTAGGAAAACAAAAGCACTGGATGAACTGCTATGATTGTGGTAAATTTTAAACTTAGCGCCTGTCAAGCAGTGTTTATAATTAAAGGAGTCTGATCTCCATGGCAACTTAACCAGCCAATCATTTTGGTTAATTTTTTAGTTGTATTCTTGCCAAAAATAAGGAAATGTTTGGTCCAGACAAATTGCCAAAACTAAAAATTTGTTAGTTATTTTATAAAGAATAGATGTTAGTTCTTAAGCAGCTACGAGAGTGGTGCCACACATTTCAGTTTTTGGATTTTTTCTGTTATCAGAAATGAAGCTTACTGCATAAATACAAAAGCACAATTTATTTCCAACAAAAACATTGTGAAAAAAAAAAAAGTAATTTGCCTTTATAAAGCCAAAAAACAACCATCTGATCTATTACCATGTGATCATTAAAATTTCATCCAAAAATGATATTTTTATGATAAAATAAAGTTTTGTACATACTTACCCGGCAGATATATACTTAGCTATAGTCTCCGACGTTCCCGACAGAAATTCAAATTTCGCGGCACACGCGACAGGTAGGTCAGGTGATCTACCATACCCGCCGCTGGGTGGCGGGAATAGGAACCATTCCCGTTTTCATGTCAGATTTTCTCTTCCACCTGTCTCCTGAGGGGAGGCTGGGCGGGCCATAAATCGTATATATCTGCCGGGTAAGTATGTACAAAACTTTATTTTATCATAAAAATATCATTTTTGTACATGCAACTTACCCGTCAGATATATACTTAGCTGATTGGCACCCTTGGAGGAGGGCAAGAGACAGAAAAAGAACTAAAAAACAGGAAAACAACATATGTTGTAGGATAAACAAAAACCATGGTTCTTACCTGATTGGGCAGAAGACTTCATGGATACTGTCTATGAGTCTGCATGCCTCAAGAGCTTCAGCGAGGATGTGACCTAAGACTGACAGCCCTTCTGGATCATATCAATGGGGATGAAACCCACTAACATGACAGAGCCTGTTATGGATCGTGTCAATGGGGATTAACCCACTTACAAGACAGAGCCCTCTACCTGAATCATATCAATGGGGGCTATCCCTCTTACATGACAGAGCTAGGTAATAAAAATACAAGGAACATGACAACCAAAACCCGACCACCTGACCAAGCCTAACCTTGTTAGTGATAAGATTGAAAAAGAAGATAATTCCAACACCCTTTTCAACCAACCATAAAAACACAACAAACCATTAAAAAACTAACAACTAAACTAAATAGGATTAGATTCAGCTCCTTGTCCCAGCACCGAATCCAGGATACGTATGCTCCTAGAGAGAAGCACTTCTCATATGTCACTCTAACATCTCTCAAATAATGAGAAGCAAACACTGAGTTACATCTCCAGTAAGTTGCCTCCACAATAGACTGGAGGACAAGACTTGTGAAAAGCCAGAGATGTAGCAATGGCTCTCACCTCATGAGCATTAACTCTAAGGAGCTGAAAATGCTCATCTTTCACACGAAATATGAGCCTCCTTGATAATATCCTTAATAAAAAAGGAAAGGCATTCTTGGAGATTGCTCTTGAAGGATCCCTGACAGAGCACCAAAGACTTTCGACCGTTCCTCCCAGTAATTTCTTCTTTCTCTCCAAATAAATTTAAGACTCCTGACTGGGCAGAAAGTCCTCTCCAACTCATGTCCTGAAAGATCACTGAAGAAAGACCTTTTAATTCAAAACTTCTTGGCCAAGGTTTTGAAGGGTTCTCATTCTTTGCTAAGAAGAATGGCTTAAAGGAGCAGATTGCAGAGTCCTTCTTAAAACCAACAGAACCTTCTAAAGCTTGTATTTCACTTATTCTCTTAGCTGGAAGCAAGGGCAAAAAGGAAAAGTGATTTCCTGGTCAAATCCCTGAAGGAGGCTTGATGAGGAGGCTCAAATTTCTTAGACATTAAGAATTTCAAGACTATGTCCAAATTCCAACTGGGAGGTCTAGGGGACTTATTTTTAGAAGTTTCAAAAGACCTTATAAGATCATGAAGGTCTTTGTTTTCCGAGATATTCAGACCTCTGTGTCTAAAAACTGATGATAAGCATGCTCCTGTATCCTTTAATTGTGGAAACAGCGAGGTTACATTGTTCCCTCAGGAAGATAAGGAAATCAGCAATGTTTGTCACAGAGGTACTGGAAGAGGATATCTTTCTGGTCCTGCACCATCTTCTAAAGACTTCCCACTTCGACTGGTAGACGCAAGGTTGAAGATCTTCTGGCTCTTGCAATAGCCTTCGCAGCTTTGTGCGAAAATCCCTTCGCTCTGACCAGACCTTCGACAGTCTGAAGGCAGTTAGACTGAGAGCGGGAAGATTCTTGTGAATCTGTTGAAGTGGGGCTGTTTGAGAAGATCGCTCCTGTGTGGAAGCGATCTGGGAAAATCTACTATCCATTCCAGTACCTCTGTGAACCAATCTTGAGCTGGCCAAAAGGAGCTATCAGGGTGAGCTCTGCCTTCCGACGAACTGAACTTCCTTACCACTTCTCCCAGGATCTTGAATGGGGAAAAGCATACCCGTCTAATCCTGTCCATTCTAGGAGAAGACTGTCTATTGCAACTGCTCTGGGGTCCGATATCGGAGAGCAGTAGTTTTCCAACCTCTTGTTCCAGTGGGTTGCAAAGAGGTCTATATTCGGCCTTCCCCACAGGAACCACAGTCTTTCGCAAACCTCTGAATGGAGAGTCCACTCTGTGGGAAGGACCTGATCCTTCCTGCTGAGAAGATCCGCTCCTCATTCCTTTCTCCTGAACAAATCTGGTGAGGAGTCTGATCTTTCTCTCCCCGCCCATAACAGCAACATTCCTTGCTGTTTCGTAAAGGGAGAAGGAATGTGTCCCTCCCTGTTTTCTTGATATAAGCCAGGGCTGTGGTGTTGTCTGAGTTCACTTGGACTACTTGTCCTGAGACAAGAACTTCGAATCTGATGAGAGCCAAATGAATGGCTGTCAGCTCTTTCAAATTGATGTGCCAGTTCACCTGGTCTCCTTCCCAGGTGCCTGACACTTCTTCTCGACCCTAGTGTTGCCCCCATCCCGACTCCGGAGGCGTCTGAGAACAACACTAGGGTAGGGCTCGTAACTGAAGAGACAGTCCTTTGTTTAATTTTCTTTGGGTCTAACCACCAGTTGAGATGTTCCTTTATCTTGTCCGAAATTTGGAACAAAGTTGCTACAAGTCCTGGGACTTCTGGTCCCAAGATTCTTTCAGGTAGAACTGAAGAGGTCTCAGATGAAGTTTTCCCAGAGAAACGAACTGTTCCAGCGAGGAAATGGTCCCCAGCAGACTCATCCATTCCCTCGCCGAACAATGTCTTTCTCTTAGAAAAACTGTCACCTTTTCTATGCAGCGTTCTATTCTTTCCTGGGATGGAAAGGCTAGAAAATCCCGAGAATCCATCAGAATCCCCAGGTAAACAATGCTCTGCTGAGGAACAACCTGGGATTTCTGAGGTTTACTAATAGTCCAAGGACTGTGTCAGGTTTAAAGTGATCGACAAGTCCTCCAGACAACTTTCTTTTGATTGGAGCTCGGATCAGCCAATCGTCGAGATACAAGATATCCTCACTCCCTCTAAGTGAAACCAGTGAGCCACATTCCTGAAGATGCCCGTGAACACTTGTGGGGCTGTGGAAAGACCAAAGCACAGGGACCTGAACTGAAAAACTTTTCCCGAATCACCATGAACCTCAGGAACTTTCTGGAGGAGGGGATGGATGGGAATGTGGAAGTAAGCATCCTGAAGGTCCAGGGAGACCATCAATCCCCTGGACGAAGAGCTGACAGAACCGAAGAGGTAGTTTCCATCTTGAACTTCTTCTTGATCACGAAGAAATTCAGGAGCTCACGTCCAGAGACCGGTCTCCAACCCCCGAGGATTTCGGAACCAGAAAAAGACGATTGTAAAATCCCGGGGAATGGAGATCTTGAACCGGTTCTATTGCTTCCTTTTCTAGCATTTGTTCCACTGCTAGAAAAAGAGCCTGGTTCTTGACGGGATCCCTGTAGCTGGCGGATAACTCCCTGGGAGTTGATGTTAAAGGAGGACTTTCCATGAAGGGGATAAGGTAGCCTCTTCTTAGAATGGAGAGGGACCAGTCGTCCGCCCCCTCTCTGTGCCCAGACCTCGGCGACTGTAACAGTCTGGCACCCACTGTCGTCTGGAGTACTTGATTTTCACTTGGTCCTTTTGATCGGATGAGAGAAAGACCTTCCTCTTCTCTCAGGTCTTTTGCTCTGAAGGAGGATCTGGATGAAGGACCACCTCGAAAGGGCTCCTGAAAGGGCCTTCTCCTTCTTAGCAAAGGGACAGCAGGTCTGATCCTCTTCGATGACTGGGCCAAAAGATCCTGTGTTGCCTTTTCAGATAAAGAGCGAGAAATCTCCTTCACAGTCTTTGAGGGAAAAGATGGGGAGAAAGAGGAGCAAACAGAAGAGAGATCTCTGAAGAGGAGACACAGACTTGGAGAGGAAAGAGCTGAATACTGACCTCTTCTTGAGTATACCAGCTGCCGAATAAGGAAGCGACTTCCATCGAACCGTCCCTCACTGCTTTGTCCAAACAAGACAAAACACTGCACGAAGTCATCCATACACAGAATCCTCCTCCCGAGTCCTGTTGGCCAAAGCCCCAAGAGACCAATCCATAAAGTTGAATACTTCCACAACTCTAAAAAGACCCTTGAGGAGATGGTCCATTTCACTCATTCCCAAGTCGCCTTGGCTGAAGAAAGAGAAAGTCTCCTGGAGGAGTCTACCAGATTAGAAAAATCTGAGCCAGCTGATGAGGGGAGCCCCAACCCCATAGGCTCTCTTGGTCTCATACCACATTCCTGACTTTCCCAAAAGTTTCAAAGGGGGCAAAGAGAAACCGTCTTGCTTGCATCCTTCTTTGATTGCATCCATTCTCCGACTCCTTTAAGGCCTTTCTCATCGAAATCGTAGGGCGCATCTTGACGAACAAGAGAGAAGATTCTAGCTGACTTGGTGCTGTCCCACAAAGATCCAGGAGAAGGAGGGGAAGCATGACAAAGAGAATCTCCAAACTCCTGAATCAGAACCGAAGCCAACCGTTTGTAATCAGAAACTCCAGCGTCCTTAGGAGATTCCTCCTCTGATACTTCCAGGCCAAAGCAGCAGGAGAACGGAGAAGGAAGGCATTTGTCAGAAGAAGAGCGCCTATCAGGAGGAGCCTGGTCCACTGGAGAAGCGACTCCTGTCCAACAAAGAGCGCCTACCAGGAGAATGGCGCCTGACACCGGACTGAAGAGGAGCCTGACAGGAGAGGGGTCCTGTCCACTGATGAGAGCCTTCCAGGAACTTCTACGAGGCCCTAAGCGAGGCGCTTGGCAGGAGAGCGGTGTCTGCAACAGGAGAAGACCGGGAGCGGGAAGGCGCGAGCGCCTGGGTGGAGAAGTACTGCGGCGAGGAGTGCGCCTGGAAGGAGAGCGCGCCCTCCGATGAGAAGCGCCTATCAGGAGCGCCTGGAAGAAGTGCGCCTGCTGGAGAGACGGGCGCCTGCAAGGAGGAGGCGCCTACCAGGAGAGGAGAGCCTGGAAGAAAACTGTGCTAGTAGAAGGAAGCTTGGCAGGAGAAGAGAAGACGAGTTGAAGAAGAGAGCTTCCTGGAACTCTTGACAGGAAGAAAGTCATCCTTCCTATGAGAGAGGTGTCTCTTTGATAAGAGATCCAGCAAGTGCCGATAACTGCTCTGGAGGCCGATCAAAATCTTCTTCGTGGACTCCTGAACTCCTGTTGGAGAGGAGGAGGGATCTACGAGTTCTCTTCCTGACAATAGGAGAATCCTCCAGGGAAGCGCTCAGGGCTCGAGTCCAAAAGCTCTCTCTAGGAGCCTTCCAGGATCTCTTCAGAGGGCGCGACTCCTCAGCCGAACTCCAACCACGTTTCGGAGAAGACGAAGTCAGAAGACGAGAAACACTTCTTCAGGATGCCTTTTCTATGGCGATCCAAGGCAGCCTGGGACGCGTCACAGGATCTGCCGAAGGGACGCCTGATCGTTGGGGATGCTCTTCATCCCCCCTGCGGCTTTCGACATTCCTCCTCCACTGGTCCTGGGAGTTTGGAAGAGGTCTAGGCCTAGGAGCAATGCGGAGCCGATCAGACGCCCCCTCCACTACACTGGGGACACTGCACACTATCACTGTCACTCTTACCTTCCTTCATCGCCATCTGCAATTGCATTTCATCCTGATCGTTCCTTTCATCGCAGCCATTTCAGAGGACGAATCCACAGGTTCGATGAAGGGAGAAGGGGCTGAAACAAAGGATTAGGAGAGTCTGGACTATGTTAATCTCTAAATCTGCTCAGCAAAGAGACCTACTAGAGCTTCTGGAGGAAGCCTTCCTAACTCTATCCTTTTCAAGCTTCTTCAAATAAGAGTCAAAACCTTCCATTCTTGTTCAGACAATTTCTCACACTCAACACCTATTGTTATCAAAAAGAACAATCATTCCCCTACACCTCATACATACAGTGTGAGGGTCTACCGAAGCTTTCGGTAACCTCACCTTACACTCTTGCCTAGCACACACACGAAACACAGGCGCAACATTAACATCAGACATCTTAATGAACAATCCAAAAGCAAAATCAAAAACAGTCCACAATAAGCGTATGCCAAACCAAAGATCCAATACGTCACCAAAATCAGGCCAAAACAGATCCTCAGCAAGCGAAAAACGAAAATCAAAGCAGGAGGAACCAACAACAGATGTTGCGGAACCAGCGACAGAGAAAATCCGATTAGAAAACGGGAATGGTTCCTATTCCGCCACCCAGCGGCGGGTATGGTTGATCACCTGACCTACCTGTGCGTGTGCCGCGAGTTTTGAAATTCTGTCGGGACGCGTCGGAGACTATAGCTAAGTATATATCTGACGGGTAAGTTGCATGTACAAAACCATGATTTCATCATATAAATCATGTCTAGCGCAAGATGTACTTTCAGTAGATTACACTACACTAGGCTTTCTATGCCTGTCTCAGTTTTGGTAGATACCACTGATAATGCATTTTATATCTGAGTTAGTTTATAACTAATAAATAGGCCTAGAAGCACAAGTTCATTAGGTTAAATGTGAATCTCCATATAAAATCAGGCTTACCCACCTTGTGACTTGTCTAAGAACTCATTACTATTTCTTATACAGTAATTAACAATCACTTAACACTGCATAAAAGACACCGGCATAAACAGTAAAAATGTGCTCATTTTCACTGGTGACTTCAAGAAATAAAAGTAAAATAAATCTTTATTCATCCCTCATGCAATGGAGAGGAAAGTGTTATGAAAGTATGCCACTAAATTTACGGCTGTGCTGTGGCTAAAAAAATGAATAATGTGCAGGCCACAAATGTTTTGGAAGAGGCAAAAGCAACATCTGATACTGATGAAATCAGACCTTTACTTCATTTAATTTACTGCATTTATAAGTAAAGTTGCATTATTAAACCCAGCTTTGATAATTTATGAAAAAATCTCTGAAATGCATTTAATTTAGCAACTAATGGCTGTGATAATGTTGGTAAAATGCAATCAGCTGATGATTTTAAGAATGTAAACATAACCAGAATGCAAATGGCGCCTGATCGCTATGTTCATAAATTATAATACTGTAAGATATGACAATAATTCATGAAATATAACTGCATACAGTATGTAAAACAAGTTTTATTAAAATTATTACTATTCTTACTACAATTATGTTATCTGACTTTTGCAAATGCTTTTGCTGAAAATGAAAACCAGAAAAGTTTGAAGTGCTGGAAAACATTGAAAGATGCCAAGGGATTAGAGTCAACAGCGCACTTATAAAGTGGTTTTAGCTTCAACGTAACAAAAGTGAAAGCATTTCCAGGGTGATACTTATGGAGCAGGCCAGAATTTTTATAAGGAACTAAACCTAACAAATTATAGTGACTATTCATAAGCTTTGTTCTACTTTTGATAACACAGCAATATGTATGTAGAATGAGCTGACAAGACTTTGTTTACATAGGGGGTTTTTTAGGGGTGATTTCTGTCATCCATGATTTTCTGTAGTCTGGCAGTTTTGCCTGGTCCCAAGGGTGCCAGTTTTAAGAGGTCAGACTTTATTGAACATTAGCATTTTTTTTATTCTTCTAGGTGCAAATCTTTTGTTACTATAGACGTTTTGGGAAATAAAGCTTATCTTACTGTAAATACGTTATGTTCATTCCTGTAAATATAGTAGAATAATTAATACTTCAGATTCTTAGCTTTATTTACTGTAAATATAAGTATTACATATACTTTACACTGACATCAATAATTTACTTTGTTGTTGTTAGTGTACTATTTTTCATTACATTTTTTTAAACTTTTCAAGAAATAAGTTTTTCTTTCAGAATTTTTCTCTTTCAATAGTTCCATTATAAAGTTATCTACCTATATTTTGACACATATAAATAAGAACTTCTTACTGAAATACTACCTCAGTAACAGAGTGGGACATATGGAACAATTTTTACCTATGGTTTTAATTTCAAGATAGGTTTTTTAAAACTAATCCCATTGTAAGTAGGGGTCCAGCTGTATTGATTTTTAAAAATTTAGTTTGTATCTCTTCCCCTTACATTCAAAGAACACCTCTTTATTACTGTACCTACTTTCATTAATACCATATGCGATTAATGAAAGTGTTGCCTTTGCACACCTGTGATGAAGAAGCTCAAATTTATGTCTCACCGTTCAAAGATTTTGATTATATGCATAATAATCTCATCTTTGGATACATTTGAGAAACCAAGTATTCATTTGCATACTAAGTCAAATATTAATAAGTTCCTTTCACTTATATCAATAATGAAATACTGTACTGGGTGTAGCAGAATTACGACAAGTGGCATAAAAGAAGGTAAAGCCCCTTCATCTTTATTTTGACAGTTATTCAACAACAAAATATATCAAAAGGGATTTGCATTTGTAAATTTTCTCTCCATGAAATTTTAATTAATTTTGATTTGTTATTACAAACGAAAAATGAGAAAATATTTTAGTTTTCAATAAAAACAAAAAATTCAGTTTTTTCATTTTATACTGGGACGGTCAACAAGTGGAAAACCTACTGCCCTCATCTAGCCTGCTCTTGTAAAAACAGAAAAAAAACAAACACACACTAACACAAAAGAAAAATACAGACGGACTTTTAAAAGTTGGAAGAATAATGGAGCCAAGGAAGTATGAGGAAGGATGCTTGATAACCATATGAAATAAGTTCTTGTGTAAACCAAACAAGTGCCAAAATTGTGCTCAACAAAAAGATTTTTAAAACTTTCTCAAGAAGGTTCCACTGACGTCAACTGTCATCATCTTCCCAGCTATAGAAAATTTTGTTTATACTCAATCTGTCATTTTGACTTTTATTTTTTATGTTCTCAGCTGAAGGATTTATCAGTATGTTCAAATGAGGTGAAACCTGGAGGGAGGTAATTTTCAAGAATTACTTATATGCTGACATTAGTTTGTTTACTAACATACACTTGTCTTCATCAATAATTAAACCCAGGCTGACCCCATAAAATTCTGGGAGTGATGTCATTATGAAGAATTTAAGATAATAATGCTGAGAATTCACAGAAAACTAAGCTTAGTTTTCTATTGCTTTGAAAATCATTACCTCTAACTAGAACCCAGCTTTCAAGAATAATGAAGAATGATTACTTAATAGTTCATAATTTCTCAATGAATAATTTGAATCCCTTTACCTTGTTCTCTGATTGAAAGTTCTATGTTCACGTACAGTATATACTTGCTTATAATACCAAATTTTCCTACCTTCCTTTTATCCATAAGTCCCTGTTTTAGAATTAAATTTCTTTCTACAAACTTGTGCCACTTATTTTCTCTTTCTTGGGCTGCCAGCCTTAAGATGTATTCCTCATCAGTAACATCTGCTATGTTCTTTTTCCCTGAAAACAAATAAACCAGTAGCTAAATTTCCCAAGAATATATTTTTTTTTATTTCTATACAAAAGTGTAAAATTACTAACTACTTGTAATGATGTATCTGTTTCATTATATAGTTTGAGACTCATGCTTGTTAAAACTAAATCTCTAGGCATTCTTGCCAACTAAGCTTATTATGATAACACCCATATGTTTTATGCTTTACAATAAGAGTACATTAACATATTTACGACAAACCCACCAGTTTTTTTTGAAGGTTCAGATTCTGATGCTTTCTTCTTCTGGTCTTTCAAGTCTAAGCCAAGCATCAGCTCTAACTCAATTGGTTCTAGTCCAGGTTTGTTCTTTCGATCCCACACAATCTGTAATTCAAAGATTCTTAAAATCCATTTTCTGCCCAGAAATCAAATGTAATGATAACAATACCATAATATTGTGTAATATACCTAATTCTCAATGAAAAAATAAAAATTCTGACACAAAATTCTATCTTTTTGTATGTGATAAAATAAAAATTTTGAAACAAAATTCTATCTTTTTGTACAAACCCATTACTTTACAGTTCAGGAAGTCTCTGGTTTACGGCGGGGGTTCTGTTCCCGGCCAAGTGCCACTAACCAAAAACCACTGATAGTTAATGGCAATAAATGGAGTTTACAATGTTGTAAGCACCAATAAACCCCTTACTGGCGCTGTTAACCGCTTATCGGCGCCGATAAACCGCTTACAGAGGCCATTAAACCACTTACTGACTCCGAAAATCGCTTACCGATGCTGAAGATCTAATTACTGACGTCGTTAGCCAAGGCCCGTAAAACCAGAACGCCGTTAACCAAAACCACCGATAAGTGAGGACTGCCTGTACACTAATCCTGCAGTCTGCAGCTCTTCAGACATACTTCAGCGTTTCATGGCAATAACTTCTCCCTGGTCAAGTATGATATTTGAGCTCTTACATCACAGAAAATTATCAATTCCTGTAATGTCTCCCTTCATGAGAGATTAGGGAATGAGAGGAGAGCACATTAAGGTAATGGGTTTATACGGAAAAATTCGATTTTGTGTCAAATATTGTATACATTTTTTTTTCAAAACCTATTGCTTAACCTGAGCAGCTACTTATGTGAAATGGCCTCTTGATATCTACTGCTCAATTCTCAGCTGTGTAGGGACATTTATACAAGAGTCTACACTATAAGGTACAAGAAAAATGACTTTTTGTTATAACCTGACCAGAAGTGACTACTGGTCCAGTAGAGGATACATCCAATGACTTAAGAGCTAGGTCTGAAGTATAAAAAGCACATACATCTATGCGATATTCAAGATGCACAGAAAATTATAGAGGAAATATCCACATTGCATTTAGATATTTTCAAAGTAGATACTGCAATGACCTTTTAAGATGGAAAGGTTCTAATTCTGAGGTCATGAGTAAACTCTAATGATGACCTGTCTTATCCATAAAGCAATAGTAATTTTTGACATTTTTGCTTCTTTCTCACTAGCTGATAAATATAAACATACTACCCCTTTCTTAAGAGCTTTGGTCTTCTTAAAACTCTCACAGGGCAAAACCTACACTGTTGAAGAGGGAATGCCAAACACATGAAAGATGGGGATGCATGGAAGTTGACTAGGTCTTGGATGCAAAACCAAGTACATTACTCAGTCCTATGCTGAGCCAGTTCCTGGAATAAGAGATATATTTTGGGATGATGTGTAAGACACTAACCCTCCTAGTAAAGGTGGAGGGTACCAAAAACAGTCATTTATTTGACATCTATAAAACTGTTTTTTTTTTCAAAGGTTCATACTGTGGATTGTGCTTAACTTGCTGGAGAACTACAACAAGGTGCTATGAAGGTGGCTGACAAAGTCTAGACAGAATCTTGCTGAGACTAATCTATAGCCCTTGATTGCAGAGACAAACAGTCTCTTGAACATAAATGCAATAGAAAGTCAGCTACTTGTGGAATAGTAGTATGGAGTAGATCAACACTCCTACTAAACCAATCACAAAATACTTTCCACTTTGTTTGTCGCAGCCTGGAAGTAGGCTACTTGGCTGGACTGGCAAAGACTTGGGCAGCTTCTGCCAAAAGAAAAACCTCTCTTTACAACATGCCTGTATCCTCCAATTATGTAAACTGAGGACCACCATTCAGGTTGAGGGAGTTATTCTGGCCATTCCAGAAGCTGCCACTGGCGGTCCATTAACAATGTTGTGTCTGGGCACTCCAACAACTCATCTTGAGGGAGCTGTTGGAATGCCCAAGTTTCTCTAATTCTGGTCTTAACAAGAAGGGAGGAAACACACAAACTTCCAGACTTCCCCATGCAGCCATAAAGGTGCTGCTTACCCATGCCAAGAGATCCAATAGAGCAGATCAGTAGTTTGGAAGATTTTTATTTTTATTGAGCTGAAAGGCAAAGATATCCACGAGAAGGGTGCCCTATAACTTCCACAGTTCCATGGCATATGTCTGGATGTAGAGACCACTCCACTAATAGTACCTGTTTCTCCCGGGGATGAAGCAGGGGAAAAGTGTTAAGTTTGTCTCCTATGCCCCTAAGTAGACTACTAAGGCGGAATTGTCGGACTTAAACCTACCAATTTGCCAGCTACCTGTTCCACAAATCCTGGAAGTGCTAAGAAAAATGCCTGCAGCTCCAACAGGTTTACATGCTTTTCTGTGACGTCTTGTGACCACTGGCCTGAAACGACTTATGTCACACAATTGGGAACCCCAGCCTTTCTTGGAGGTACTGGTTAGGCCTTGAAAAGGAAGAGATAAAAGGCACTCTTACAAACCTTGTGAGAGTTAGAAGGGAAGAAGAAAATGAACACACTATCTTCATACATGGCAAGTAACTATTTTGCACCTAAGAATATTATACATACCACACTTTCATTTAATTTCTTTCTCTATCTTCATATCACTGTACTGCACTATGTCCACACAAGCAGTAGAAGTTTAACTTATTGTTTAACACATGGCCATGGAAATATTCATTATATAATTATCATGTACAGTATACAATGCTGATATGTACTTTATCATTATATTTTGGGTGGGCTGTGCTTTACGTTTTGGGATGCAGAATGTTTGCTCATGCCTTTAGGTCACTGCAATTTTTCCATTCTATTACTGTATCAACCTCGGATATATAATCAGCCATCACTTCGAGTGATACACATCTCTAACTGCAGCTAAAGCTGAAGTCTGCTTGATTATATGTTTACATTCATGTCACTGGCTATAAAAATTCTGAGCTGTACTACAATTCATGCATAATTTTACACAAATAAGCATTAAGAGTGATTCATATTCCAGTATGCTATGTCTAGTAATGGTAATAACCTAACTTGTTCTGGAATCATTCATATTCCAGTATGTTATGTCTAGTAATGGTAATAACCTAACTTGTTCTGGAATCAATCATTTTGATTACCCTTTATGTCATTTACCTATTACTTTCACCTAGAAATAGGTTCTTATGTAGTTCATACTGGTAGTAATTATTTAGTACCAATTACTCAGAATTATAGTCAGTGAGTGTAGTCTTGAAAAGGTAATTACCCATGTAACATTGTATAACATTACTAATGTTAAAAAAAATAGCATAGCAAAGGCTACCTATGCATAAATCACTGAGATATACAGTATATATATGGGCTAATATATATATATATATATATATATATATATATATATATATATATATATATATATATATATATATATATATATATATATATATATATATAATCATGTGTGCTATAAAGCTGCAAAGAATAATACATGATCACCAAGCAATAGGGTATTGTACAATAAAATCAATGCAGTTTAATGCTAATTTACAATACAGTATTTTACAGAAAAGTATGCATGAAGATTGTTGTTGCTCTGGCAAAATTCAATAAATTTGTGAATGCTTTGTATATGCTTGAAACGAGTCTGACAAATTGGTTCAGGCTGAACACAAAATTGTGGGAAAACTGTAATTACAGTACTTGCTCATAGCCACAAAAAACTTGTGCTATTCCAAAAGCATGGGCCAAATAGGTCTAATCATTACACATGAAATTTGTTACTGTCAATTACTTGTTTCTCACAAGAACAACTTATGTCAGTAACAGATAATGTTTAACCCTTACAGGCTGGGCTAAAATGTGTATTAAGAACACACCTAGACTGGGAAAACTTTAATGTTAGCTAGTTTTTAAAATAAGACATATCAATGGAAAGAGGAAGATATGCAAATGCACATGGTATACAAAAAATAATCTAAAAAATTTTCTGTACCAGTCCCAGTATATTGAAAGTGAATATTTCCAACCCTGTGAGGGGCCTCTTTTCCACGAGACTCATAAAAATATAATTTTGCCAAGCTAAAAATGGTTTTTCAAATAATTTCTTATTTTATTTTGTAAAATTACAATTGCAGCTCACACAATATCTTAACAGATAAGAACAAAATTCAGTAACAAATTCTGATTACAGGCAGTCCCCAGTTATCGGCAGGGTTCCATTCTGAGGGTGTGATGATAACCAAAAATCGCCGCTAACCGAAAAGTGCCAATTTTCGGTTATCAGCAACAATAAGCGGAAATTGGCGATTTTCGGCACCGAAAATTGCCGATTTTCACTGCTAGACCAGCATCATAAAACTGGATCGCCGTTAACCGAGCCCACCGTTAACTGGGGACTGCCTGTATATTTATGATAAAATATTTGAGATGTACTGAGATGGGGAGATGCAGTACCTTTTAGTAAGTTATACATGTTTTTTATATTATTTCTTTGCTTTGTGCTTTAGTTTGCAAAATTACAATTATAGCTGACATACTATTGTAAAATATAGGAACTAAAGCCAACAGCAATCCCTGGGTATATTCATGAGCAAATATATAAAAGATATCCTGGGATAGGGAGGTGCAGAAGATTCCCCCATGAAATTTCAAGTCACACTGCAAGCCATTTATGGCCCACTGAAGTGATTTGAACATTTTTCCACCAAATTCGTTCAAACGCCAGATCGAACTCTAGAGCTATTATTATGCCTCACATGATCATGCCCATCCAGTAAGGCTTAAAACTTCATTATAGGATGCAAGTTTATAATTAATGCATGGCATTCCTTGGTGTCACATCTACTTCAATACCATGAATTATGGTAAACTTTGTCCTGAACTACATGTACTTTTTCTTGTAGTTTGTGATGGCTACTAAGAAAATCCATAAACTCAACTTCAGAGATAGAACTGAACTTTTTTTAACTTACTGCTAAGAACAAACACAATATTTACACTAAGCCTGCTAAACAGTACAGTTGTTTTAGGTATCAGTTAATTAGACTTTTACTATAAATTCATGTTATGATACAAAGATGGTGTAATGACATTACACGATATATCAGTGTATATACAGTCATACACTTGGCAAATTAACCCCTTTGTTTGGTAAATTAACCCCTTCGCAAGTCTCGTTCTTATGATGTATAAACATACGATGCTTAAGCACACCAATGGAATCCAGGTTGGATTGCTTACTATGCAGCAATACAATCTACAAGGGTTTATGTGAGAGAGAGAGAGAGAGAGAGAGAGAGAGAGAGAGAGAGAGAGAGAGAGAGAGAGAGAGAGAGAGAGAGAGAGAGAGAGAGAGAGAGAGAGAGAGAGAGAGAGAGAGAGAGAGAGAGAGAGAGAGAGAGAGAGAGAGAGAGAGAGAGAGAGAGTAAAATACTTGTTAAACAAAAGTTACAAAGCAGAATGAACAGACTTTACAAGCCCTAACATGAACAACTAAAAATTTACCAAAAATTCTTATGAGATAATGAAGGAACAGTAGAAAAAGAGATGAAAAAATAACATGAAAACTCAAATCAACTTGCTCCCATCATAACAAGTGGTACATACAGGAGTGCAGCCAGGTGTGAGGAGGAACTTTGCTTATTTACGAGTATGATGTCACAAGCCAGTTTTCTGTACCTGCTCAGTGATTTGGCGACACAGCTTTGCTACCTGCATGATAACCTTGAAAGCTAAGCTTAAACATTTTCAAGTTTGTAACAAGATAACTAACCTCATTGCCAACATCTGGCATGAATGGCACTATCTTTGGTGGTGTTAGTAGATGCAAGGACTCAAAATCCATCTTCACAAAGAGAGGATGACTTCTTATACTGGGGTAACCATTTTTATCCTTTGCTCCTAATCTCTTATCTCCTTCAATAACCTGAAATAGAAAAAATTGTATGAAGTGCTGCAGTGCATTATGACACCCAAAGAGATTATGATAGCCAAGCACAATATTAAAAATACTGAGAGGAATAGAAAATAAACAATGAAATAAGAAACACAAGTGATACATAAGAGGTCTGATAAGTTAAAGCTATTAAGTTTATCTCTTGCAAGATTCTGAGTAGCTCAAACATGTTTCAAAATTTTTTTCATTATCTGACCATCCTTTACATTTAGATCTTTGCAAATTATACCATGCACCACATATTGTAGCAGAAATAACAGTCTGACTGTGACATGGTCAATTTATATTCATTGAATGGTGGAATATCACAAAGATTTTCATTTAGTAAACCATAGTTTTCATGGTACAGTAGATATTCGTAAGTTCAGCACACAGCGTAAAACCACCATTTACTGACATAGAATTCATTATGTAATCAATGTCTAACTTTAAGAATCTAACAAAAGAACAGCTAATCTAAAAAATACATTACCAGTATTTTTTGAACGAGGTCCTTTGCTTCTTCACAGAAACCCTCTGGAAACTCATATTCTAACTTCAATATTTTTTGAAATATTAAGTACTCACTCCTGAAATTTATAATAGGAATGAGTTAGGATATATCAGTGTCAGCAATGTCACTATGGCTAAGTTTTTCATATATTCCATGATCATGACTTACTAGTCAACAGATACTATTGTATAGTCACTGTACACTAAATTGGACCAAGCCACTCCCCTCTAGGATAGCTAAACAACTTCATATCTTACATTTGTGTTACTACGTTCTCACTCTACAATCAGACCGATTTCTTCTGTACAATAATATTAAAAATAGAGAATATTAAAATTTAAATGATTTCAATACATTAACACCAAAAATGTTAACCATGCATCACAAACAGTCGAAGTCAAGGAAAAAAAGCATTTCCAAATGAAGCCTAATCATTATTTCTTTGTTTTGTAGCAATACAAATCAAACAGAACATAATGGAGCAATAGGTTGCTGAGGACAAGAGAACTTTCCTTTCTGTTTTTCTAATTATGACTGTGATGTTGATACAGAAGCCAACATTTCTTTCCCTGCTCATTGAATTAATCTTATCTTTTCTCTGCCAGTATTTTTAGTTTTAATAGCATAATCTCAGTTATTTTTGCTTGTTATGAACACTGCAGATTCCTCATGGTGTATATCGGGACTGAAGTTTATGTTAGCTTTAACAGATATTTCTAAGAAAATAACATATTCATACTTCTGCTGAATCACAGACAAATGCCCAATGCAGAAACTTCCACATTTGCTCATAACACTTACAGAGGTTTATCAACAGTGTTTACAATCTCCTACATACATTGCACCATTTGCCTATCTTGCTTCCCTTCCAATGCCTTTCACAGCATCTATCCAGCTCTTTCTCTACCCTAACAATTCTAATTGTATGCTCTTTTCACCAGCTTATCACTCTGTATTCTTTTCACATGAGCAAACCATCTCAAAACACACTGATCCATCCTTCTAACCCTTTTACCAAGTCAATGCATTATCATATTTCTTAACCTTCCAATTCTTATGCTACATACATACCAAGTAAACAATTTGTTTCTACGGCTCTTAATGTTTCTTTTACTTGCATTCAGCATCCAACTTAACTATCATAAGAGCTGGCTCAATAACCCCATCACACACTCCAACCATGGTTCAATGCATAAGGGTGTTCTTCACAGAAGGGTCTCAGTAATCCAAGACTTGAAGCTTTGCTACTGCTGATAAAGTTAAGAAGCCAGAAGGGTTGTATTTTATCAGATTTCATGAGTGGATATTTTTAAATTCAAAATGTCCCCATCCCATAAAAGGTTAGACTTTGGAAGCAAGAGTGCTGAAAGGTTATTTATCCTCCCCTCCTGCTTCATCCCATAATTCATCAGGCATGACTTCAACCTCTGGAGTTTCTATGAGGAAAGAATGACCCTCACCTGAGATTAGAGAGGCTCTTTCTATCCCTGATAGGCATCTTCTCTCAGATCAATATAACCCAAGGCTCCTCGAACCCTAAATAAGACACTGTTTCAACAGACCTGGATGGCATCCACTTGTTGGAAGCCGTAGGTTCTTAAGACACTCCACTGGCTGAACAAGATGAAACTACTGTTAAGAGAAATACCAGGATGTATTTGTGATGTCTTCAACCTGGAAAGACATCACAAACCACAAAAGCTTGTTGCAGTTCTAGAGAAAGGGCAAAACCCAAAACTGACAACTGTTCGTTGAAGCCTCAATGAACATCTTACGAGATGTCAGAAAGAGAATAAGAGGCAAAGTGTCAAGTAGGGGATATAATAGTTCTATGTTGCCAGTGATCTCTTTCCCTTCAGATCTGATAACATCTCACTGTTCTTCACAGGCTCAACAGCAACACTCGGGTAAAAAGGTTTTGTCTTGGAGATATCCACTAGTCTTTGCTTCAACAACCTCTTGCTTTTGCCCCAGTCTAGTCCAACACCCCAAAGATACCATCATGAATTCCTGGGACTTACAGATTGGCAAGTAAGGACACTGGAAGCCATAAGCACTTTCCAGAGAACTTCCCAAAGAACATGAGGAGTGTTTCAGCCTTGGAAAAGTGGATTCTTTCATTCCAGAGCAAGCCCTCATTCTAATCCTTATATTGGTTATTCACAACCTGCCAATATCTTCTAGAAGAGAGATGCTACCCTGGAGCATCTTTGTCTCATCCCCTGACAGACAGACTACAGTAACTTGGTAGGAAGTGATATGGAGGCACCTCGGGAAATGATGCACAAACTGGAAAGTGTTTCTCTGCAAGGATATGCCAACCAGTTTTAGTTCCTAGTGGGAAGGCATTTCATTTCATAAAAAGCCTCAATCCCCTTCATAAAAGTCAAATGAAACCTACAGGAATAAAATGAAACATACAGAAACTCCCTCCTGCAAATTTACCACTCCTGTGAGGCTTCAACAGCAAGGCCAACAATCATCTTTCCATTGAAGGAGGCACAACGAGCAAGTCAACAGATCACACATCAGAGGTAAAAGGAGTTTAGATGCTTCTCCTACACCTTAATATTCTCCCACTTCACGCTCCCTGCAGAAATGGAGGTTTTGGGAGAGGTTACTAAGTTCCCATTCTGGAGATGAACGCTCCCCTTATTTGGGGAAGAAAATAGAGGCTTGAGAAGATATAAAACCCAGCTTTAACACACACACACACACACACACACACACACTCAACATGTCAGAAAACTGAATGGGCATACAAAGGCCTTGAAAAATTTGTGAAAGGTTGTGAAAAGAAAATCCTAATCTATTATTCAACTATTTCCTGAACAATGAGGTAGTTTAGAAAGTGTATCCATCCAAATAAACTGGTTAACCCTTGTTAGCTTTTGTTACAAATAAACCTGTTTATTTTAAGAAATAGGTATTCTACATTTCCCTCACTTGCGGGATGAAATTAGGTTGATTTTAATACTGGTTCATACCATTTTTGTTGTAGATTTTGTGACGGAAATGCCATCATTTCATTACTAGTAAATCTGCATGCGACTACATAACACAAACATTGTACATGAACCAATCAGCTACCTTAACTATGGAAAAGAGATATGGCCATGAAAGAGGGGCTTAGCTTCCAGACAATTTAGCTGACAGTGGGTACAAGAATCATTTCTTAAGTTCAGAATGAATTTTGCTAAACCAAATTATTGTCAATAATTAGGAAACACTATGTACCAATTAGTCCTGTAAAAAAATGTGCAAGACTTTCAAAACATTTCAACATTCTTTTTATAATTACCTCGATCTAAATGGAGGGAGACCTGAAACCATTTGATATATTATGCACCCTAAAGCCCATAAGTCAGATGATGGCCCTATTCTCTTATTCTCTAACAATTCTGGCGAAACATACTGTGCAGTACCAACAAAACTGTTTTTCCGTCCTCTCCCATCTGTTGAAAATATATTAACAATTTTATACAGCACACACAATATGATAAAATAAAATTTAATACAGTACAACAAAAACTTATGAGTTCTTATAGTGATAGACAGGACTGATAAATGAGATCACAAATGGTATACATTTTCATTTTAAAGAACTGTAATTCATATTCATGTATTACATTCACATTCATGTATTACATATGTTACCAAAACAACTTATAACCCAAAACTAAGAAAAATCTGCAGCACTTACCATCTACACCATCTATTTCCTCTTGTGTTAGAATTTTTGCAGATCCGAAGTCTGTGATCTTGATGTGCATCTTCTCATCTAATAGGATATTTTCAGGCTTCAAATCTCTAATGGAAAAAAATAACCACATTTTTATTATATGCTGATCTTGGGCAAGTTGTGGTAAAGGCTGTTTAACTTGAATTACCCGAACAAATAAAACCCTGTTGTGGTAATGGCTATACAACAATATTTATGAGCCAGTACAAGCTATCTCTACAGTAGATGTTCAAATCGCTTATTTCTAAATTCCATTTCATTCCAGTAGTATAACATTTTCTCTTACAATGAGCAGTTTCAAGAGATTTTAACCTTTTAATTCTAAAAAATAAATGGATATTCTGGGAAAAAGACTGCTAGCTACACACCCTGTTTCATAAGACCAACTGTACCTAGTGCTTAGAGACAGTCATCTACACAATAATCTAATTACAACTAGCACTATTTTACTTTACTGATCAAATGAGAAACAGTATGCAGTAAATAATGATCTCATTTACCACATATTCAGCTCTCCAAAAGTCTCAACCAACCAGACCAGTGCTAAATAAAACTTTTATAAAATATTCTGTTGGATCACTGAACAATTAAACTTGGCACCTCAACCTCTGGTTCCAATTTTTGCTATAACACATACCACTTATCCACTCAAGGCCATGGGATTCATTTTATACACCCTCCTCCTGTCACACTCCTTCCAACGAGACTGATTAGTCAGCACAAGAGGAGTAAGTTACATTAAGCAATAACTCCTTTTTATAACAAACTTTAAAGGTCCCATTTGTTTCAGCTTCTAATGGTTCAATGTCCTCTTGGACTTTCCCTTCATATTCCTTTTCAGTCTTCCATCAGGGTACTTGTCACAAACACAAGGCATACAGACCACTTCATTAAATTTAGCTTATAGCAAGCAAATTACATCTAAATGAACAACTTACCTGTGAATGATATTCAGTGAATGGAGGTGTTCTAAAGCCCTTAGAATTTCAGCAGTGTAAAATCTTGTGCATTCCCTGTCAAAATTGCCTACCCGTTGTATGAGCTTTAACAGTTCCCCATTTGGACAATATGTCATAACAAAATCTGAACTTTTAGTTAAGGTAAATATTTTACTTTCCTTTAATAATGACCATAAAGAACAATCCTATAATTAAGACAAAGAACAGGATATATTTCTATAACAGAATGATACAAGAACACCAGGATTTCCAAGTTACACATGCCTCAGCACCTATTTTAATATGTGAGAAAACTACAGGAGGTTGCTTGAAATTCTTGGGGCTACCAAATTAGTTTGCTGGGTGGCCATGAACATGACTGTTGCCTGTATCCATTTAACAAAGTGTATCTACTACAAAGATGCTAAGAGAAAAAAAAAAAAATTAAAGATACTTAATAAACATTTGGAGAAACTTGTAGGCTACTGTATGGACATGTGAGCGTGTACGCAATGGTCTATTGATTTTGTCTGAGTGAATAGCTCTGAACTTTGCACCTAAGGTGAGGTTTTTCTCCCACTTTCAAAAATATTTTGGTTAGTTGTGTACATTAGCAAAATGTTATGAGACAATCTAATATCAAAAATATTAAAAATCCATCATATAAAATATCATGCAAAATATGTGTGCATGTACTTTAGTATCTGCATTCTTTGCAACCATTTACAGCTGAATATATTAAAATGAAACAAGAAATACTCAAAAAAAAAAAAATATGATTTACGCATAACGAAAAACTAAAAAAGCTGATATTCACATAAAACCAAAGAAAATATATTTTACAACATTCATAAATGAACACCTTTTGAAAAAAATTCCACATATCCCACTGCATACACTGAGCTTAGCCCATATTTATGGTATTTGAATGGGCCATATACTTTAGTCTTTTGGCTAAAAAAGTGTTACCATTCTTATAAATATATTCATAATCTCCTGTAGTAAAATTCCTAGCCTTTCATGTAGTCTGGACAGTTAGCTGTGAGAAATCAGCACAGTTCAGAGGCAAGGATGTAAATGATAAGAAAAAAATATTGAATGAAGAGATTTACTTAATTTTTAAAATACTGAATTTATTTCCAAAAATCATTACTATATTTATAATTAGCCAGCTTCACATTTTTCGTGGGAAAAACTGAACTAATCAACAACCATGAACTGGCTGAGTTGGACTCATAAGGGTACAGCCACACTGCAAGTGGTGAGCAGCGTGAGTTGCCACTAATTATGAAACTTAACCCTTAAACGCCTGTTGGACGTTTTAAACGTCGTCAAAAATTGTCTGTCGAATGCCGAGTGGACGTTGCAAACGTCGACTGAAAATGCTTTTTTTAAATATTCGCGGAAAAATAATTATAGGCCTAGTTTGCGGAAGATTTCAAATCACGCACCTTGGCAGATGCTGGGAGTTCACGGATCCAGGTGTTGTATTGTTTTTGAGCGTCACCCAGACGCGCATGCGCGAATTCCCTCCTACTCACGCCAGATAGCATCAGCATCGGACCTTGCGGGAGCGATATTTTGACGCAGACATGTTTTGCAGAACTTTGGCGAGTGTTTGCGTATTCGTGCTGCAACAGGACGTTTGTAGATATGTCACAAAGGCGTCAGGACCGTGAAAGGCGCATACTGCCTGTCGGAAGTGAGCGTGTGAGGCGAGTTTTAGACTGGGATGCTGGAGAAGGACCCAGCAACCAAAGTGAATTTTAACATTCGGTCAACTTTGACTCGACCGAAATGATCGAAAAACGCATCCGTAAGCCATAATTATTACATTCGAGTAACAATCAATCATTTACCTTCATTTTGCAACAAACGGAAAGTCTCTAGCACAATATTTAGAATTTTGGTGAATTTTTGAAAAAAAATTTTCCTCCGCTCCGCACACGCGAACTCCGCTGAAAATCCTCTCATTTCTTGCGTCAGCTTGCCATAATTCTTTTGCCATTTCATATTATTCGTTACATAAAGTGTTATACACCAAAATGTGCGCAATTTCATGTAGAATACAACAAAAAATATATCATTCCTTTAGCTCTTCACAGTGTTTTAATATTTACATCGAAATCACGATAACTGACAAAATTTTAACATTCGGTCAACTTTGACTTGACCGAAATGATCGAAAAACGCATCCGTAAGCCATAATTATTACATTCGAGTAACAATCAATCATTTACCTTCATTTTGCAACAAACGGAAAGTCTCTAGCACAATATTTAGAATTTTGGTGAATTTAAAAAAAAAAAAAAATTTCCTCCACTCCGCACGCGAGAACTCCGCTGAAAATCCTGTCATTTCTTGCGTCAGCTTGCCGTAATTTTTTCGTCGTTTCATATTATTCATTACAAAAAGTGTTATACATCAAAATGTGCGCAATTGCATGTAGAATACAACATAAAATATATCATTCCTTTAGCTCTTCACAGTTTTTTAATATTTTCGCCGAAATCACGATAACTGACAAAATTTTAACATTCGGTCAACTTTGACTCGACCAAAATGATCGAAAAACGCATCCGTAAGATATAATTATTACATTCGAGTAACAATCAATAATAATTCTTATATGGTTGGTCACATGTGAGGAGCAGGGTGATTTGATGCCTCGCTAAGCCTTGCCACAATGAGGCATGTTTAAAAAATACATGGAGTTCCAAGTGTCTTTCTTTAGAAGAAATGGGTTCTTTGAAGTTTGTTACAGGTTTATTCAGCCTCTCAGCAAGTTTGCTGAACAATAAATCAAATGACCCTTGGCTTGTACACAAATATTCATAAAATTTATTATTGTATATTCGAGACTGTTTATATATTTTGTTAAATTCACTCCATTCCATTTTTTTTTTTGTGTTAAAATCATGCATCCACTTTTTTCTACTGGTATTTCATCTAACTTTATGGCAGTATTTTCAAATAAAAATAATTTTAACAAATTTGATGATGACATGTCTGCACTGATGATCAGCAGTGCGGCCACACAACACTCTGACATGGCCGCTTTTCGCTAAATGGCACCTTGCCAGTCGCCGTGTGTAGTGTGGCCATAGCCTAAGAGAGATCTGAGAGCTCCTAGGGTTGAGATCAGCACTTGAATCTAGGGCTCTGAGAAATACTTGGATTTGTAATCGTAGGGATTAAACCCTGCTAATAATAGAATAGAATAGGACACAGAGTTTTGGCCAAGGCCAAGTGCTGGGACCTATGAGGTCATTCAGCGCTGAAATGGAAATTGATGGTAAAAGGTTTGAAAGGTGTAAAGGAGGAAAACCTCACAGTTGCACTATGAATCAATTGTAAGAAGAGGGCAGAAAAGTACGATGGAAGTAAGAGAATATGACCAGAGGCACAGTAAAAGGAATGAAAGGGGCTGCAGCTAGGGGCCAAAGGGAAGCTGCAAAGAACCATAAGTAATGCCTACAGAGCACTGCATGAGGTGTACTGACAGCACTAACCCTCTACTGGATAAACCCTGCTAATGAAAGTAAAATTTAATAGTTTGTAAGAGGACATCAGATGCTCCTTGCAGGGACTAAGCATTATCATTTCTGAGAGATGTAGCAGGGGTAAAAATACCACTTCTTGGGTCTCACTGCCATTCCAGCAAAATTTATGTTTCTTTATTTCTATATTTTCCCCCCATCCCATTATTCCCACATTGGGTCTCACTGCCATTCCACCAAAAATTTATTAGATTTCTTTACAGTACTTTACTTACTGAACTCAACAAACATCCATGTTTCTCTGTCAGAATTTCACTTTTTCCCCACCACTGCTTCCACACTTATAGTGCTCATTTTTGAAGAACTTGCCTTGTTTTTATATTAACAGATTCTTTGCAACACACAACTTCTGGGCTGCTGGGTACTGAGGACCACTATGTTTTGAAAATCATTTTGATTTTGGAGCTGCTATACTTCACAAGTTCTCTATGAATACCAGTTTTGGACTTGCCTCTGACCAGTCATTAAATCATTCTAAGTTTTATAATACACTGACTGGGAATTTTGGTTAGGATGGGAAAAATAAAAAGTGTAGTATGTTCAGTGTTGTCTGAAATACAAAGAAACAGAAAATATGAAGAGAATGTGCTATACTATGTGGTGCAAGTTTAAGTTTGTGCAAAGGAAAGTGCTAAACCTTGAGTAATGGGCCATAAGTCAGACTGGCCAGTTGTAGACAGGCCCATTTACTCTAGTGGCCAGCCTACTACCTCCATAAACTTTTCCACATAAATCTTTAATAATACATTCATATCACAACATATCAAATACTATCATTAAAATACCAACATGGTAAGAAACAGAGGGCAACCATCGACTGGTATGATACACTTCAGTCATTAACTACTGCATATATATACTAAATACAAACTCAAAAGTTTCAGGAATATACTGTAGTAGTAGAATAAAGTTTTGACATTAAACATGAAATAAAAATTATCATCCTTATGCATGCTATAAATACTGTAAACTGCAGTAATAAAGAATCAAACATTATAGTATACCAACTGCAGGTGGAGTGCTAAAAAGGATACAAAGCTTATAATCCCCTTGGAATGCATACGATAACTTTACAAAAAATGGAGCGGATGGGTTCTGGTTACTATTCAGAATATTCATAACATCCTTCTCTCTCGTAATTTGCTGTACTTTCTTCTCCCTTATTATCAACTGCTTTTCACACACTTTCACTGTAAAATTTTAAAAAATCATAACATTATGACTTCAGATGCTGACAATTTTCATGAAATAAAGTAATGGAACACTATTACAGTATATCACTTGACCAGTTTTAAACTTAAAAAATGTTTTCAAAATAAATACTCATCACAATAATTATCTGATGGGGTGACAAATGAGGAATGTACATAGAAAACATTTTTTCACAACAAATACCTATCAGAATATTATCTGACAGGAGTGATAAATGACTGTAAATAGAAAACACGTTTTTTTCAAAACAAATGCCCATCAGAATATTATCTGAAAGGGGTGACACATGAGGAATTTACATAAAAAACTAATTTTTTCAAAGCTAACACCTATCAAAATATTATCTGAAGGGGGTGACATATGATTAATGTACATAGAAAACAAATTTTTTCAAAACAAATACCTATAAGGTCATTATCCGAAAAGGGTGACAAACGAGGAACGTACATTGCAAGCAAATTTTTTTTACAAACAAATACCTATCAGAATATTATCTGAGAGGAGTGAAAAATGAGGACTGTACATAAAAAACAATTTTTTTCAAAACATATCCCTATCCGAATATTATCTGAAGGGGGTGACAAATGAGGAGTGTACATAGAAAACTTATTCTTTTATTCTCAATGGGTGAAAGATTCCTGCCAAAACTCAACTCTTCCATCTGGAACTTTGATCTAAAGTCACCACAAATGTGAGCATTCAGACACTGGGAAGGAAGGACTTCAGTGTAAGGCAATACACAAAGAAATAAATTACTTTTGAAAATGACAAGGTTTTACCAGAGTCCCATTAGTTGGAACTTCACCCAGTTTCATTCTTACCAAATTCCCCGACGATAACATACTTTTATATATACAGATGAATACAGATTTCAAAGTCACCCATTGCTAACTGCCTCCCTTTCCATGTGTCTGGTGAACTATTCTCAGCCAACAGAAATCTCCAGACTTTATTTCTCTATTCTGGTACTCTTGGTACAGCAGTTTTCATTGTCATATTTGGTGAACAGTAGGTATAGAAGTTCTTTTTCATAGTTACAGTCCATTCATTTTCCTCCTCCTGCTAACTTTCAATTTTGTTTATATAATTAGGGTTCCATCTATGTTTAAAGTTTTTAGGTGTGTGTTTCATGAACTTCCCTCATTCCTCTTGATTTGTGTTTGCTTTCAGTGTTCATAAATTCATGCTTAATACTCTTTGCATGATGTTTTATAAATTTGCTCTTACGTATTTGTTGTATTTATACCTATTTTGTATACTGTTTTACTCTTTATGCTTAACCCTATATGCTTACATATTCTTTTGGGCTTACCATCTTATTTCTGTTCAACACTTGATGATGCAGAGTAGGTGTACTGACTTCCCTAGTAAGTCATGTCATGCATATATGGTACAGTACATCCTTTATTTAATTAATTTAATTAGCAAAGAGGTGATTCACGAAATTAATTTTTCCACCATTCTGGGCAGCATTAAATACCCTTCAATTTTAGGTATTTTACATAACATATGAGGAATTAGCTACAGTAATAACCATTCCATTTTCTAGTTTGCACCATTAATTAGGTATTAACTATGGTTACACTTGTGTTAGTTGCACTGCTGAAATACTCAAAATTATTATAAAAAAACTTGGAGGCATAATTCTTGACAGCAGGTATCTTATCAGCTTCACAGCCAAGACTCTTTTGCCATTACCATCTCTTATTTTCATTGGCAATGAAGCTCATATGAGGTAAAGGTTCATCAGCACCTTTAGTTATATGTTACTTGAAAGCCTTTTGCTTATCCATTCAGATATAAAATTACTACAGACCTTGCCTCAATGGACAAACATAGCCCAGGCCTAAGCATTTAATGCCTGACATAAAGTCTTCATTAAAGGCTCTTGTATGGAATTCAAACAATTAAGTGTTTCCAGTTATCCATGATAACTGAAAATAATTTAGAAACAAGAGAAAAGAAAAGACGTAACTTGTATTTGGAATCATTACCTACAATGATAAATCAATGGGTTCTTTATGGTTCTTAAAGGCTGCAAACATACAGACTCCTACCAGTTATAACAGCATACCAGTATCAACTGGTCTGCCAAGGCAGAGGGAGAAAATGAGAAAATTTTGAGGCTACTAAAAATCAAGTAAAAAGAGGACGAACAAAAACTGCAAAGAGAAATGGGAAGGATCGTACAGAGGTGTAAATGAAAAAGAAACTGCCCTGCAAGAAGAAAGAACTATAGAAAATAGGAAACTGAGAGGCATGCACCCTTATCCCCACCTGAAGATGACTTCCTGTTACTGCTGGTAGCAAGACCTTCACCAAACAAGTTTGCAGTCACCCCCTTTAAACCTGTCAACTAAAATGACTGAATACGATTCTGAGATGAGATATTACTCACATGGGGGCAAAGGATGCTCACTTGAGAAAAGAGCTCCAGAATTCTTATGCATCCTGTACACAAGTAAATTAGCAACCGTCTAACCACATCCTTTTAAGCACAAAGAATGACATAAGAGATTTGTAAATTGTACAGACACCTCAGTTAATTTTTCTTCTTTATACATCAGGTTATATCTGTATATCAGCTCTACCTTTACTTCAAATACCTTATGTATACTTGCATTCTTTACTGTTATTTTCTTGAAGTACAGAATATTTTTTTTTACTTCCCAGTTACCTTGTTTTTCTAATTTCTTACTACTGACAAAATTCATTAATTTGTTACAAAACAATTAACCAAAGTAATTACATCATACTTACCAGCATATTCTTGATTGGTATGAATATCCTTTGCAAGGTACACCTGTCAAATAAACAATACTTAATTAGGTATTTGTTCATGAGAACTATCACATCTATTTAAATATAAGAATTACAATAAGACCTTAGTTTTACAAAATATGAAAATTTATAAGGTAAATTATGATTAATTATTTGGATCCTTACCTACACTTAGAATTAGGTTACATCTTTGCACCTAATGGTGCAAAGATATAAGCTAACTTTAATAGTATGTAAGATTCATTCAAAATATTAACTTTCGAACAGATTCACTTTCTAACACAATACAAATTATCTATTAACACATACCACCATGAGTGAAGACTATTGGCTAGTTAGAAATAAGATAACTGTTGAAAGGGGTCAGGTAGTAATGCTGAAGGATCTGGATGTATAAGGACTTTGCCTTTGGATTTGGCACTTGCAAACTATACCTGACCTTTGCAGTCTTGTCTAGAGTACAATAACTTGTCACAAAACCCTGACTTCTCTCTCGCTCTAAAAGCTAGAGAGAAGTCCTTGCTTTGGTTCTGGTACTGATTCACCATACCCTTCTTTGCTTATTGATGCAGGAAAATATAGCTTGCTAGACAATCCTCACATGAATGACTTCTTGCAAACCATGAATCATAAGAGTACAAAACAAAATTTCTGCACACTAGATTCATTTAGGTAAGAGATTTTCAGCTAATTGTTTGCTCACTATGTTGTAAGTATTTTCAAAGCCTGCCTAGAGCATCAGCCTAAGGGCAAAATAACCAGCTTAGAGTTTGGCTTGAGCACCTAAACCAATAACCTGGTAGCAAGATCTTGAAACAATGTGATCAAACCCTTAAAATATAACTCTAACTCCAACAAGTCCAATTTAGAAAAAAAAAAAAATTATAAACATTTAACAGTTCTTGCCTATGGGCTGCTTAACATCTCAACTTCCAGATTCCTTCATGAATGCACTTGAGATTTGTAAGTTTGTTGGCTTAGATTAAGCCTATTTTATGGAAGCCCCTTGCCAAATAGCATGTCCTAAATGATATTAAGTAATGAAGGGCATAAGTTGGAGTGTGAACTTCTGAATTTGTCCAACCAACCACGACACAAGACATATACATGAAACACAGATGCAAAGTTAGCAAGTTATAATGTGTGTGAACACAACTTGGAAAGTTCTGAAATAATTTTTTAAAATCAAAATAAAATTGTTTGAACAAACCGAATACTTTCAACTGCCCACATTCATGGTTTAAGAATTTCCACAATACATTACAGTATTCTCCATTATAGATAATAGTGGTAGACAAGCAGGCCCATACATGTAGGTTGGCACATGTACCCTCTGTTCAAAAAGTAGCCCAAGGAAAAGGTTATAACTTTCAATGAAGGATCAGAAAGTTACAAGAAAGGTGGGATAAGGAGGATGGAACTAAGCATAATAAAAATAACATGCCATATCCCAAAAATCCAAGATCTTCCTTTCCAAACTGAAAAGACCCTAATACAACTTTGACTATAGCAACTACAGAAGCATATCCTGGCAATGTTAGAAGATAGCTTTAATGCTTCTGCTGAAAAGCCTCTGCTGCAAAAGCTTTGCTGGTTAACTTCCAGCTATGAAACTCGAACATACCCATATTCTTGAGGACTCTGCGGAAACAGGGCTGACGTAAAAGTTCTCCCAGTTTACCTGAAGACAAAGGCTTTGGCAAAACTGAAGAAGCTGCCTGAAGGCATTTCTGAAGTTCCTCAGGAGACGACCCCACCATCAGCTCAATGCAATCCAGTAATTTCTGACTCATCACGCACTAATCTAAACTTATTATCCCCTCTAGTATCACCTTCAGCAGCCAAATCCACCAAAGTAATGCAGAGAAATCTTCTTGCAGACTCCCTCCAAATCAGGAAACAGATGGGAAATTTCAATAAATCCTTTCTCAGCAGTGTTACTTCAGAGGGCATTTGAAACTAAAAAGTCTTCAGTTGACCCTCAGATTCCTGATACATATTCAGAGCAAATTTTTTACTAAACTCAGAATCCACTCATAGGGAAATTTACAAAAATACTACAAAACCTAAGCAGCTGTGGATGAAAATATGTAAGTGTAACTTTAACATCACCTAACAAGCTGTTGATGAAGAGATGTACGTTCAATGTTTTATAAAAAAAATTCCTGGTTCACTTTCTCAAAAAATCAGCGCGTTTTTTCTGTTTTCTTTCAAGTAACATTCACCCAGATAAATAGCAATCATTCAATATCCTAACTAAACAGTTCTATTGGTAATGACAACAAAAAACACTTAACTTTCATCTTTCAAGTGCTTACCTATGGTTGTTGAGAAGCTGGTCAAAAATTAAAACCTAATTAATCCAGATCATCTTAACTTGGAAACCCTATACGCTGATCTGGAAAGAACCTGAATCCGCAATCTGTCTGAATTATAGTTAAAATAAATAAGGATAAAAAATGGAGCAAGCACCTCACCTGCCAATTACCTATCAATAAAATGGAAGTTCACAACAAATTGTTTGAAACAATTAGTGGTCTTTAAAATTGTAATTCTGAAGGTTTACTGGGAGAAATGTACTGTAGTTAAATGTAAACTTAGCTGGCAATATCAATTTCCTTTGGAATACATAACAGATATTAAACCTAAACATAATATTTATACCAAACTAAAGCAAAATACTTACACTTGAAAAACTTCCTTCACCAATTAACTTCCCAAATATGAAGTCAAGGTCTGATCGTTTATCTCCTGTGCCTTTGGTTATCTGTAACAATAATGAAAATCATTTACATTAATTGGAGAACTAAAAATTTCATTGGTTTTAAATCATTTTAAATAGGCTACAATTACTATATTATGAACAATGTGAATATATAAGATATGAAGCTAAACTCCAGTACTGTACTGTAAAATGACACTATTGATTTTCCACCCTATCCTACCCTTCAATTTGATGGGACTCTGCTGAATGAGTCCGAAGCTCCAACCATACTTGGTATAACTTTTGACTCATCTTATTTATGAGAAACAGCTAATAAAACTGACAGCAAATTCCGCACAGAAGTTAGGTATTGTACTTAAGGCCTTATCTACATTATTGACAAGTGATAAAGTCAGTGCAACCTGTTTTAGGTCATTTGTCTTTCCTTTAGTAGAATACTGTACTCCAGTGTGGATGTCTGCTTCTGCCAGAGATTTATCTCTTTTAGATATAGTGGTTTGTGTTGGTAGGTTTCTGTGTCCTTACATTAGCAATTATGACCTGGACCATCCATCGGTCTCATTTGTCAATTTTTCTTAAGTTTTTTAACAACCATCTTTCACGTTCACAACTGATCCTTGATCCTCTTTTCCTGGTAAGAGTGACCAGATTTGCCAAAAAGCAGTACCAATATGCCGTAAATGTACCTCGTTCCCAAACCTTTCAGTTCCAGAGGTCCTTGATTCCTCACACCACTGCACAGTGGAACAGTCTCCCTGAGGATGCTGTGCAACTGGAACCTCAAAAAGTTCATTAAATGATGCAATGCATTACTACCCTAAAACAATTCTCCTTGTATTTTAGTAATTTACTTCCTTTTTTCTATTTATTTATTTAGTTAATTTTTCTTCTAATAACTGATCACTTCTTTCTGAATTTCCTTCCATTACTTCTTTCATTTGAACACCATATTCTTTGGAAGACAGAAATTTAAGTCAATGGCCTCTGTAAGATTGTTCCATATGAACAGGGTTCATCTTCTGAATAACAATAATAAATATAACATTTAAAAACAACAACTGATTTTTTCTTTTTGTACAATGCAGTATGCAACCCTCTAAAATTCAAGAAGACAATTTCCACCCGTTTAGGTAAGAAATTATAAGCTCCCACAAAAGATTTTCACTCTGTGTTGAAAGAAGTGGGTTTGATAGGAGGGACGGTTTTAGTAAAGTAACATGCATATACATAAAATTATGCCTTTCTTTTGACTCAAACCCATTACTTAATGGTAGCCTAAGCAGCTGTTAAGGTGAGATGGCCCCATATCATCCAAATATATTAACCATTACAGGCTGGGCTGAATGCACATCAACAATACCCAAGACTGGGGTATTCCTGATCTGAGGTGTGAGTGTTGTCATATACTATAGTCATTTATGGCCCATTCAAGTGACAGGAACATTTTTGCACAATTTCATCCAAATACAGTAAACCCCATATTCGCGGGGAATGCGTACCGCAACCCCCCCGAATAGCTAAGATCCGCGAATACTTAAAACCCCTCTAAAAACACTTAGAACTGCCTATTTTGATAGTTTAAACACAAGAAAACACCTCTAAAAATGCTTATACCTGAGTACTTTAATAGTTTTATCACAAAAAGTGCATTTATTCATGAAAATGATATGAAAATACAGTAATTAGTGAATATTTCTCAGTGAAAAATACCGGGCCTGGGCAAATTTTCCGCGAATAATGGGTAGATACATTCCACAGAGAAATCCGCAATATGTGAGTCCGCGAATCGTGAGAACGCAAATATGATATTTTCATAATAAAATAAATTTTTGAACATACTTACCTGGTAGTTATATATATAGCTTAAGTCCCTGACGTCACGGCAGAATTTCAAAAACTCGCGGCAATCGCCGATCGGTAGTCAGGTGAACCACCTGTGCGCCCTCTACCCAGGTACCTGGAACCATTCCAACTATTCCTCAGATCTTCCATGCCCCTAGTCTCTAGAGGGGAGGAGGGTGGGAATTTAATTATATATAACTACCAGGTAAGTATGTTCAAAAATTTATTTTATTATGAAAATATCATTTTTAAACATCTAACTTACCTGGTAGTTATATATATAGCTGATTGACACCTTTGGTGGAGGGTCAGAGACAGCCAACATTGTTGGAATTTGCTTAAGGGTTAATAAACCAACTTAAGGTCCTTACCTGGATTAAGGAAGCTGACTTCAATGAACTCCCCCTCATTATGTCTGCATTCCTTAAGAGATCCAGCGATCCACCCAGGGGGCTGAAACTCTCTAGGGGCTGTCAACCGGTGTATAACCTCTATGTGACTAGACCTCCTCTCAATACCCTTGTTCCGGGCGCTACCAAGGAACTTTCATCCCAATGATTGCGGAAGACTGCATCCAGTCTTCACAAACAACCATAAAAATTCTCAATTCCAAGGTAAGAAAAAGGGTATTGGTTTATGGGATTGTAGGGGTATTCCCCTCTCCCATTACTGAATTAGATGCTATAAACGGACACAGCGTATAGCAATCTTCGTATAATGTCCGGACTTGTTTTAGATAGTGGGAGGCAAATACTAACTTGCTTCTCCAGAAGGTCATGTCCAAGATACTCTGCAGGGACCTGTTCTGTTTAAGAGCTACAGAGGTTGCTACTGCCCTGACCTCGTGCGTCTTTACTTTCAGAATCTTGTGGTCTATCCCTCTACATTCCATAAGTGCTTCTTTTATCAACTGTCTGATAAAATAAAACAGAGCATTCTTCGACATCTGTACAGAGAGCTTTTTGACTGAGCACCAAAGCCCTTCTGAATTCCTTCTTAAGTCCTTTGTCCTATCCAGGTAGAGCCTTAGAGCCCTTACCGGGAATAAGACTCTCTCTCTCTCCTCCCCTGTTATGTCCGTTAGATTCGGAATCTCGAACGTTCTGGGCCAGGGTTGTGATGAGTATTCATTTTTTGCAAGGAAGCCTAGTTGCAGTGAGCAGATTGCCTTGCCTTGCCTAAAATCTATATTCTTGCTGAGAGCATGTATCTCACTAACTCTTTTTGCTGCGGCCAAACTGACCAAGAAAAGAGTTTTGATGGTGAGGTCCTTTAAAGATGTCCTCTGCAAGGGATCGAACCTACTCCCCATGAGGAACCTCAGGACCACGTCTAGGTTCCATGCTGGTGAGTTCTCTATATACAAATTTGGGTTACAGAGATATTGGAAGAGGACACATGGTTGTCCTTGCACCATCCTCTAAATACCTCCCACTTGGATTGGTATACCTTAATGGTGGATAACCTCCTTGTTCTGCGATAGCGCCAGCTGCCTCCTTCGAAAAACTTCTAGCTCTTGTGAGTTTTCCGATAGTCCGAAGGCAGTTACTAGTAGCGCTTGTAGGTTTTGGTAATATCTTTCCAAGTGGGGTTGTTTGAGTAGATCTACTCTCTGAGGTAGGCTACTCGGGATGTCCACCATCCATTCCAGTACCTCTGTGAACCAATCTCTTGTCGGTCAGTAAGGGGCCACAAGGGTCATTCCGGTCCTCTCGTGTGACACAAATTTTTTCAGTACCCTGTGTATTATCTTGAAAGGGGAAAACGCATACACGTCCAAATTGGACCAGTCCATCAGGAACGCGTCTATGTATGTTGTCTCGGAATCTGGTAAGGGAGAGCAGTAAGTTTCCAGTCTCTCCGTTCGCGCTGTGGCGAAGAGATCCATGCACTGATGTCCCCAAAGTCGCCACATGCTTCTGAAGACGTCTGATGTAGCGTCCATTCTGTTGAGAGGACTTGATTTTTCCTGCTCATAATGTCCGCCCTCACATTTTTCTCCCCTTGAATAAAGCGGGTTACTAGTTTGACATTCTTCTCCTTTGCCCAGAGAAGAAGTTCTCTTGCTGTCTCGTATAGAGATCTGGAGTGAGTGGCCCCTTGTTTGCTAATGCAGGCCAATGCTGTCGTGTTGTAGGCGTTGACCTGCACCTCTCTGTTCTCCACTGTGTTAGAACTCCCTGAGAGCTAGAAGGATTGCAGTTAGTTCTTTCTGGTAGATGTTTCACTTCTCCTGCTCTCTGGTCCAGGAGCCCGAAACTTGTTCTTTCCCTAGTGTTGCTCCCCAATCTGAATCCGACGCGTCGGAGAACAACACTAGGTCTGGGTTCCTCTGATGTAGAGAAAAGGCCCTCCTGGAGCTTGACGGGGTCGTTCCACCACTCTAAATACAGCCTTATTGGTTCCGAAATGGGGATGCACTTGGTCTCCAGTTCTATTTCCTTGTCCCCGTTCTGATTTAGATGAAACTGTAACGGGCATAGAATCAATCTTCCAGAGGAAAACAAACTGTTCTAGCAAGGAAAGGGTCCTCAGCAGACTCATCCATTCCCTCGCCGAGCATGTCTGTGTCTTTAGAAAGTCCTAAAACTTTCTTAAGGCTTGTCCCGTTCTTGCAACAGAAGGAAAAGCCTGAAAATCCTGACTCTGAATCTTCATCCTAAGGTACAGAACCTCTTGGGATGAGATCAGCTGAGATTTCTCTCTGTTTATCAGTAGACCTAATTCTTCGTATACCTGAATCGTGGTCTGAAGATCCTCCAGGCAGCGTGTGTGGGAAGGAGCTCTGAGGAGCCAGTCGTCTAAGTACAAGGAGATTCCGATGTCTCTCGTGTGAAGAAAAAACCTGCTACATTGGCAATCATCCTTGTGAAAATCTGTGCTAGACGCTTGATGCCAGTGCATCTTGCGTCCTGAGCTACCTCCACGTCTTGGCTTCTAATATCTTGACGCTTGATGTCCTGACGTCCAATGCCTTGACGCTTGACATCTTGGCGTCCTGTTCCTTGACGCTTGTCGTCATGGTGTTTCACTCCTAGATGCTTGACGCCAGTGCATCCCGCGTCTAGAGTTTCATTTTCACTACGTTCAGCGTCTTGAACCTCTGGACGTCTAGAAGCTTTAGTTGGACGTCTGTTATCCTTCTTCTCTACCTGGTTGTCACGCTTGCACCAGAGAAGACAAAGTCTGCTGCATATTTTGCAGTAAAGCTATCTGCGGGGCTTCCTGCTGTTGGGGACAGGCTGGGGAAGCCTCAAGTACGGGAATTATTTCCTCCTCATCGTCAATAATGGATCATGGAGAGGGTTCAGCAGACGAGTACCAATCCGAAGGAGGAAGAGGAGGATGTACGGAAGGCAGCACAGCGTCCACCACGCTCTTGCTGCCTGGTATCCTGACTACACCTGGAGCCTGTGAAGTCTCATCATGACGTCCCTCAATAGGTGTAACTTCCTCTTGAGAGGTCTCGACTCCAATGCCAGACGGCAGCCCCGTCTGCTTAGGCCGAAACAGAGAGCCCGAAACTGGAAAAAACTTTTCCCGTGGACGAACCTCAGAAATTTCTTGAAGTTCGGGTGCAAGGGGATGTGAAAGCACACATCCTGGAGGTCCAGTGAGGCCATCCAGTCGTGCTGTCTGACCGCTGCTAGAACCGATTTATCGTTTCCATAGCAAACTTTGTTTTCTGCACAAGGAAGTTGAGTGCACTCACGTCTAGCACCGGTCTCCAACCCCCTGAGCATTTGGGGACCAAGAATAACCGATTGTAGAATCCCGGGATTTCGGATCTTGAACTCTCTCTATGGCCTCCTTTTGCAACATCATAGACACTTGTTGCTGTAGAGCCTTTGCCTTGGTTCTGTCGTTGCATTTGGCAGAAAGGTCTATTGGTCTTGCTGCTAGAGGGGGTCTCCTCAGGAAAAGGATCTTGTACCCCTCTTAGAAGCCCTTTGTTGGCCGAACCGGTTGAGCTTCAGACTGTCATTCGTAGTGCCGGAGTTCAATTCCCGCGGCCAGCTGATGAAGAGTTAGGAGGAATTTATTTCTGGTGACAGAAATTTATTTCTCGCTATAATGTGGTTCGGATTCCACAATAAGCTGTAGGTCCCGTTGCTAAGTCACCAATTGGTCCTTAGTCACGTAAAATAAGTCTAATCCTTCGGGCCAGCCCTAGGAGAGCTGTTAATCAGCTCAGTGGTCTGGTAAAACTAAGGTATTTTTTGACTGGACGTGACCCCATTAGCCAGGAAAGAGCAAAGATGGGCCCTCTTCTTCAGGATTCCCACTGAGAAAAGCACAGCTAATTCGTTGGAACCATCCCAGAGTCCTTTATCCATACACGACATCAGATATATGAGTTCTTCAATGTCAGTCGTGTTGAATAATTCCATCTTCCTCCCTAAAGCCCCCAGGGTCCAGTCCAGAATTAAAGACCTCAAAGGCCTTAAAAATTCCTTTGAGGGGGTGGTCCAACTCTGATGTTGACCAACAAAACTTCGTTTTCCCCATGGCCACTCGACGAGAAGAGTCAACAAGATTCGAGAAGTCTCCCTGGGAAGAGGCAGGTATTCCGAGGCCGAACGATTCTCTAGTTTGATACTAAACGCTAGACCTTGAAGCTAGTTTGGTTGGAGGAAAAGCAAAGGCTGTCTTTCATTGTTTCTTCTTCGAAAGCATCCACTCCTTCATAACTTTAAGCGCTCTCTTGGACGAGCGGGACAAAACCATCTTCGTAAATGCTGCCCTCTTAGACGCCTTTCCAAGAGTAAATTCTGAAGGCGGGGAACGAGGAGCAGTCGGGATAAATTTCTCTGAAAAACTTCCGAAGATAGCTTCATAAGTCTTTTCAAGTCTGATGAAAGCTGATGGCCTTTTATATTGTCTTCGTCGGAAATCTCTACAATAGGATCCACAGGAGAATGCGGGATATCATCATTCTCTTTTTCCGATTGTCCGAAGACCGAAATAGCGACGCCTTTCAAAATATTATCATGACGCTCGGCGTCCTGGCGTCCAGTCTCTTGACGCCTGGCGTCTTGGCATCCATTTTCTTAAAGCTTAACGTTTTGGCATCCAGTCTCATGACGCTTGATGTCCTGGCGTCCAGCTTCTCGACACTTGACGTCCTGGCGTCCAGCTTCTCGACGCCCGACGTCCTGGCGTCCAGCTTCCCGATGCCCGACGCCCTGGCGTCTAGCCTCTCGACGCTTGATGTCCTGGCGTCCAGTTTCTTGACGCCTGACGTCCTGGCATCCAGCTTCTCGACGCCCGACGCCCTGGCGCCCAGCTTCGACGCCGACGCCCCTGGCGCCCAGCTTCCTCCTGGCGCCCTGGCGTCCTGGCGTCCACACTTCTAACGTTCCCTGTCCTGCCAAACCTAGAGGTTACTTGAGAACTGGCCGCCTGTGCGACATCGGTCAAAAGCTTCCTCAGGTTGACGTTTGCTGATGCATCTGAACTGTGAGAGCTTTTTTTTTTTTTTTTTGTAATCCGTTTCTGGACGCTTGACGCCAGTGCATCCCGTGTCCAGAGTTACCTCTGCGATTGGGACTGCGTCGTCCGACGACGAAGAGTACAACATTACCTCGCCTTTCCTATGGCAAGGGCGAGCGTCCTGGGAAGCGTCAACAGGTACGCTCGAGGGGACGACTGCTCGGTAGCTAAAGCTTCTCGCCTCCCTTCATCTGTCGACATTCCTTCTCACAGGGGTTGGTGAGCTTGGAAGAGGTCTCGGACTAGGAGCACGACAGGACCGAGCAGTCGCACCCTCCACTGCACTTGCACTAACAACACATTAACACTTGTATTTTTTAGATCTCTTATTGTCGATCACATATTATCCCTGTCTTCTGTGAGGGATTTTACCTGTTGGCTCAGGGCCTGAATGGCAGCCATCATATCTTTAAGTGTTGGGTCCTTACCTGTTTCAGTAGGGGGTTCAGAGACTACCATTACGGGAGAAGGATCAATAGGGTAGTTAGCGAGGGGAAAAGAAATAACTATTCCCTGGTTATCTCTAGAAGAGTGAGACAGTACTTTTGGCTCTTCTGAGCCGGTCTTTCAAGCTTTCTCACATATAAACCGCCTATAATAAATCCATTCCCATTCTTCACACATACTGAGTGGGGATCCAAGGAGACTTTAGCAAGCCGCTTGCATCCCCACACACACATTCTCACACTCGATGAAGAGTCAGACATGTAAGAAATTCCAAAAGCAAATCCAAAAAACGAGCGAAAGCCAAGCCAAAGTGTACTTCACCAAAATAAGTTGCGAAAAAACACGGGCTACGAGCGAAATTCCATTGATGTTACCGGCACAGCGGCAGGGAAGATCTGAGGAATAGTTGGAATGGTTCCAGGTACCTGGGTAGAGGGCACACAGGTGGTTCACCTGACTACCGATCGGCGATTGCCGCGAGTTTTTGAAATTCTGCCGTGACGTCAGGGACTTAAGCTATATATATAACTACCAGGTAAATTAGATGTTTAAAAATGGGGGTTTACTATACTCTGATGCAAAATAACAGATACCATGAGCTGAATCAGAGTTCCATATGCAATTACAGTATTGGGGATCAAAAGAGCCCCGCTGTCCATTAAGGGTGTAGCCTGAAGAACTGGAAAACTTTGAAAAATAAAAGAAAAAGATGATTTCCAAACTTTAGCACTACCAAAGGCTAATGGACTGAACAGTATCCTTGTTAGTTTGGCTGTGGTTTGTATTCTTTCCAGTCCAACTAGATTATGCTTATTACTCACTAGATAAAAAGGAGGATGAAGCATAAAGTGGTACTGGAGAGTCAAAATCTGTTACTAATTGGCATGAGGCAACTACTGGACAGAGTAGAAATCTAAAGATTTAAGTGTGAGGTTCAACAGATTGTATTGCAAAAAAAGTTTAAGGCTGCCTTAACCTTGTGACCCCTAACCTTCATGTTTGAAACTTCCAGCTCCAAGATGAATGTATGAGCTCTATGATATGTCATAACCTCAGGAATTGTTTCTCTGATACCTTTGATTTCACCACTTTTCTAAAGGATACGGTCCTTCAAAGATAAGTCCTTACAACTCTCTTCATTCCCTACTTGCACAGATAAGGCAGGAATGACAAACTTACATAAAAGGCTGGGGCTGTGTGTACCTGTGTCTTGGCTATATTAGCAGGTATGTGGTTCAAACATATGCTATGCTAATTTTTATGTATGAGAGATGTCACTCAAGGGCATTAATTTGCTAATCCTCCTTGCTGACACTAGTGTCACTAAAGATACTGTTTTTAATGTGGCATCCCTTACTCTAGCTTCCTCCAAAGGTTCATATCTTAGATCTGATAAATACGTATGGACTGAACTAAGGTCTTATGAAAGTGGACAAAGTGACTTGACAAGTTCTTCCCCCTCAAAACTCTGGCAAAGTCTCAATTCACTGGAAGAACTTCAATCAATTCCTCTTGTTTCACATACATTTTCATCAGCATGGACTGAAGTGGATTTCTAATCTGGGTTGGCAAGGACCTCAACAGCATCTGACTGTAATTTTTCTTAATGAAATCACACTTGATAGCCTCCACACATGTAAGATGAGGTCTGACCTTTTAGCGGTGTGTACTAAAATGAGGTTGACAGCAGTTTCTACCAATCTAGATACTGTCTTGACTGATCTACAAGCATTCCCATATCTAGCATTTACTATTTACGTCAGTAACTGACTTGGCAGGACACTTAGAAAATTTGAGAAAGACTTCAACAATTTCAATACCATCTGGCTAATTGCTTCAACATGGGAAGTCATAAAGCAATGCATGCAAGATATATGAGGAAAGTTTTAAAGACATTTGTGAACAATGTCAAAGGCCTTAACACAGATGCTACTACTGATGAAGACTGTACATAAATTTTACTACCAGGGAACAGTTAGAATTGGAAATGTATGAAGAGGACATTCATGAGCTTGCTGGCACTATAGCTGCACAGCTTTGTACTGAAAAACTGACTGCACTAAGAGATGAAAAAATGGAGGCAAAGGAAGGAGCAAGATGTTCAAAGCAAAGAAACTGGTTGAAAGTTTGAAATTACACTGTACATAATTGCATAAGAATAACAGAAAACATGGTAGTCAATTATAAAAGGTTCTCAACAGCTGACAGGCAGGGACAAGATGCTACAGCCTACTACAGAAAAATTTAAAGTAAAAATAAGAAACCAACTTTCTTGTCAAATATTAACACTTCCTGAAGATGACTATATTTATTAAACCATCAGCAACTGTGAATGTCACAGTGTTATTCAAAGGCACTGACAGTGTAGAATGCTCTACAGTCACCCAGGGGGCATCATCGTCAGAAGAATTAAATAATCATGTTACTTTAACATCCTCACCAACCTCAATATCCAGCAATTAATTCAAGTTCAAAGCTTCACAGATTATTCAGGACATATATTTCCTGCTTTGTATACTGGTCGTGAGTACTCATTAGACTTAACACTTGTTTTCAGTTAATGACAGCCCCACTGAAACCAGGCAGATAGCCAGAAAATCACACACAGATTATACTTTAATAATATTAGATGTTGCATTAGTTTATTAATATATTAATACTTTTGCATATCATTTTATAAATGAGATTACATTACAACTTTATCTTGATGAATTTTTATATGTGGTCACTTAAATCCCTTATTCACCACATAGCGTTGTTGGCATGGCTGCTTCAGCTTGTGCTATACTGTATGATCCAGATTTTTCTTTATCAGTGTAGAACATAGGAATTGAATACTTAATTGAAAAACAGGCTATATTTTTTTTTAAATTATCCATAGCATTTGGTCTGAGAACACATATGATAGGTCAGCATAGCATAGGCTAGCCAAGACTGGGATGGCTTTGTGAACAAAATTTTTTTTGCCTCCTGCAAGTATTCTTTCAATATTCAATAAACTACAAGATATTATACGTTTTATAATTAAATGCGCATTGAGTTGAATAATTCTGCCAAACTGTGGACTATGGCAAGTGTTTTGAGCATGAAGTAGGCTAGGCTATGCTAGGCCCTCATACTTAGTAGGTTAGGTGTTCTTTAATGTTGACAGTTTCTCCACATAAAATAGGTTTCCCTACATACAACAGGTTTCTCTTGTAAATTCACTGGGACATGGCCAAGCAGCAGTAGTTTTACCTTACAATTATGTCTTAGGTGAGTGGGCCATATGTTAACCTGTTAAACAAATATTTTTTTACTTTGCACTAAATTAAATGCCTAGAAACCAAAACTTCCCAACCCAACATCTGTACACAGTATGTCAGTACTCCAGTAAAACATTACTATAAATTTAATGTGTCTGCCCTAAAAGCACATGCAATAACTTAAACAAGTGTGCACAGCAAAAACAAAGTTTATGTATGTACAGAATATTAGAGTGTGAGAAGTCCTATCACTCACTAGCATGGAGGTATGTTTTATATGGTGATATGTAAGAAATTTAAGCAATGAAATGCTAACAAGTACTAAAATACAGACATGGGAGGTTGGTAATTTTACAGATGCATTTTTACTACTTCACTTTCAGGTTAACCCCACGTGAGTTTTGTAACTTTAATTGGGGTGTTTCCTGTACACCTTAAGCCTAAGATTTTGACAATTCTTGATATCAAAATTAAAAGCTTCCATTCAAACCTGAAGGAGCTTGAAATTTTTTTACCCAAGACCGAAGAGAAAAGCAAGAAATATGAGTACTGTATACAATTCCTCCCATTTCTCAGTTACCCAAGATGAAGAGAAAAGCAAGAAATATGATTACTGTATACAATTCCTCCCATTTCTCAATTGCCCTTGGCAAAGTTGAATGAATTACTTCAAACTGACACAACCAGTATTTATTAGCTTGACACAGTATCTTGCATGAAAGGTTATGGCAGCAATCCGTACAGATGATTTTCTTTATGCTTATGCTTATGCTTATTTTAATTGCTCTTTGTTTTTTTGTGCAATATACTCTAGTTAGCAAATACTTAAGTTCTCTTTCATGCTTATACTGCACACAATACAGTATTTAAAAGATCTTTAAATCTCAGACAGTTAATGTTTACTACTTTTATATAGCCTAGGTTAGGCTTTCATTTTTTGACAGTAATTTACTTCATGAATTTTGTGTTAATTTTTAAGACTGTAGTGTTAACTGTATTATACAAAACAGTACTGTACTGTATTCTGTTCTTTTCATTAGTTAAGTTTATAATTTTCCTTCCTGTGTACTATGCAAGTTCTGAATTAACAGTGTGAATACAGGTAGTAATTTGGACACCAGGTACCTTAACCCAAGTATTAAAGAAATTCTGCAAAGGACTAGAGGAAACTTTTAGACATATTTTTCCTAGTTGCATTATATTTCTTGCCCAGATAGCATGAGCTTTACAAAAGCTCACAATAAATTCTATTCAAAATTTTAAGCTTTCAATCAAGCGAAACTTATAACACACTAAACAGAATATCTATCCTAGAAATAAGAACTCAAGAAACTGATCACCAAGAGACACCTTACCTTTGGTGATTTGGGTATGTTTGAAGCATCTGATGATGATCTGAAAAAAAAAGGGAATGAATTTAGTAATACCAACCAGCTGATTTTCCAGAGTAGGTAATAAGGATGCCTTACATGTCTGCATGGCAATCTTGTGGAAAGCATAAAAATTTTTTGAAAGGCTACTGTATTCCTGAGAAGATATCAGTTAACTAATATCTGAAAACTATATGACATTCAATTTGTATAAAACTGTACACACCTAGGTAATGCAAGAATAAATTTAATCTTCCCTCAACAGATCAAAACATTCAAAATATACATTGCAGTTAAGGCAATACAAGCAACATTCAAAAGTATATACATACCTACTAGAACTGCCATTAATTTGCTTATCTGGACTTAGGGTGTTTTGAGCATCCATTATCTGAAAGAAAAAGCTTTGTTAAGGAAACTAATGTTTTGAAAGTAAACAGCCTTTTCTTTGGCTTATTTCATCTGAATGTGCCAATGCTATCTAATAATAATAATAATAAGTATCACTCACTGATGTCGCAATACCATGGGACACCAGAGTAGATGAGAAAGACAGAAAAAATGATGAGTATCAAGACCTGAAAATTGAAATAAGAAGGATATGGGATATGCCAGTGGAAAATGTACCCATAATCAAAGGAGCATTATGCACGATCCCAAGATCCCTGAAAAAGAAAAATTTTACAAAATTATAATAATTCAGTCCTGTAATTTCTTAAAAGCCCTTACACAGACCTTCTCTCAAATTCCCGATGCGCTGCTTTTACTCAGCAGGTAGAGGAAAAGTCCAATCTTCAACAATATTAGGGAGTGTATCTTATATCTTCCAATATTAGTACTGAATATAGGTAGGCTATGTATCTATCTTGTCATTCTCAAGGGGAAGCTACACAGAATTGACAAAAGGTTTGAACAATAAAACTGGACAGTATTTAGTATACAGCCATGGAAGTTACTCCAAGGTGGTTTATTATAGTTCCTGGCAGTTAACAGGCTGATCTTTCTTATCCATTGCACTACTTGGTTACCCTTTCCTATTATTAAGCAACATGACATTTTTATGATAAAAAAAAGTTTTGTGAATACTTACCAAGTAATTACATTGCTCACAGTTTCACTCGCTGGCAGCTCAAAACTTTGAAACTCGCAGTTAGCGTTAGTTTGTTTAGTGTAGATGACCTGACCCAGCCCATTTTCAGGGTAAAAGAGGAACAACTCAGTGGAGAGCTCAATTTGTTGGTGCCCTTATGCCCATGTGAGGGGAGGAGGGAGGGCTCTGATTCGTAATTACTTGGTAAGTACATGGTATATAAAATTTTATTGTATCATAAAAATGTCATCTTTATATATGTAACTTACCAAGTAATTACATTGCTGAATCCCATATTGAACAGAGGTGGGATACATGGACATTTTCTACCCCAAAACATTAGAGATGATAATGAGTTAGTGAATAAAAAGTTGCTAGCATTGATACAATGCTTGTTGTTCCTTACCTGGTAAGAGAGCTACTGCAGGTAGATACTGCCTCTGGTTGGCACTCATCTTAACCATGCAAGGAGTGGCAGTATAGCCCTGGAGCACCTCTACGTCAGTGGGAGCTTTGCAGCAAAGGACAATTCCGATGGCTAACAAGCATATACAAATAGTTGCCCCTGCCCTGGGCACAGTACCATAAAACAATCAACCAGACAAAACAACAACATCACCTACACCACATATTAAAAAAAACCATCACCTGTCCACTAAAAATATGACTGGAGGGCACTCCAGGTACACAGTATCCCCCAGGTTCCCCTAAGACTCAACACCGTAGGTCAAGGCGAAGAGAATAACGGAGGAAGGAATGCTTCCTACGCTTCATCCCCCAAAAACCATGCCAGCCACCGACAATGGACCCAAGGTACTGCAATGATTGAACACCGTTTCAACATCACTTAGATAATGAGTCGCAAAGATTGACTTACACCTCCAATAAGATGCTTGCAAAATAGAAGATAAGGATAAATTATGCTTGAAGGTTAACGAAGTGGTGGGTGTTCTGATCTCATGATCCTCAGCATTGAAGGCAAGACATCCTCTCCAATTTGGGAATGGGCTTCAGTGATGAGATCCCTCAAGAAGAACTGGGCACCGTAGGTTACTCGTAGGACCTCGGATCTTCTCTGTTCTATGTAGATAATACCTCAGTGCTCTAACCGGACAAAGAGCTCTTTCCTCATCTTCTGGGCCAAGGATATCTGCTAGGCTTTTAATAATAAAGGAACGAGGCCAGGGTTTGGATGGGGTCTCATTTTTGGCCAAAAAGCCAAGGGAGAATGAACACACAGCATCCCCTTGGGAAAATATGACTCTTCTGTCAAGAGCATGCAGCTCACTGACCTGCTTAGCTGTTGCCAGGGCCACAAGAAAAGGGGTCTTCCCAGTAAGGTCTCGTAGTGAAGTTGAACGAAGAAGCTCAAAACGGGGACCTGAGAGCCAGTTTAGGACTACATCCAAATTCCAAGGGACAGCCTCTAATCCCTTAGGTTTGGAGGTATCAAAGGACTTGATGAGGTCGGACAGATCCTTATCTGAGGAAAGGTCCATACCAGTGTCGAAAAACAGAGCTCAGCATTGCCCTGTAACCTTTGATCATTGAGGAGGTAAAGGCTCTAAATGTCCTCAAATAAAAAACAAAATCTGCAACGTCTGTTACAGACATCTGAGAGGACAAGATGTTATGTCTTCTACACCAGGCTTGAAAGATTGTCTACTTGGCTTGGTTGACTTTGTTGGAGGATTGATGTCTACATTTCGCAATAGACTCTAAAGCTGATCTTGAAAATCCTTTCTGTCTAAGGAGTTTCCTGACAGTCTGTATCCTGTCAGGGACAGGAGTGGACAATCCTTGGTGGAAGCACCTGAAGTGAGGCTGACTGAGAAGACGTGGCCTCTGTGGTAACAACCTCGGGAAGTCTGTCAGAAGCCTGAGGAGATCTGGGAACCATTCCTTCTGCGGCCAGAAAGAGGCCACTAACGTCATCGTGACATTCGTATGGGTGCAAAACTTGAGGACTTCCCTTACCATGCAGAATGGAAGGCATACAGATTTTTGTTCGGCCTTTCCTGTAGCATGGCAGCCACTGCCCATGCTAGATGGTCTGGAACTGGTGAACAGAATAAGGGAGACGATGATTCTTGGAGGTCACAAAAAGATCTATAAGCAGTCTCCCCCACAGTTTCCACAGATCCACGCACACCTGTGGATGAAGAGTCCACTCTGTGGGGAGTACCTAACTGAGATGGCTCAATTCGTCTGCAAGGACGTTGAGCTTGCCCTGGATGAACCAGGTCACTGACCTGGTCTGATTCAGTGCGCCCATTAAAGAAGGGACCTTGCTGCCTCACAGAGGGAGAACGAATGAGTCCCCCCACCTTGCTTCTTTATATATGACAGGGCCATGGTATTGTCCACTGTCTTGTTGTAGACTTCTGTTGCAAAGTGTTGCAGACCTAAATGAATTGCTGTCAGTTCCTTGACAATGATGTGCCAAAGTTTCTGTTCCCCAGACCACATTCCTGACACTTCCTTGTTGCCTAAAAGAGCCCCCCAACCTAGATCCGACACATCTGCATAGAAGCCTAGGTTGGGGGCTCAACGAGAGGAGGAACTTCCCCTCTGACAGTCTGTTTTCTGACCTCCACCACAAATCTTCCTTGATTTCTTGAGAGACAGGAAAGACAAACATGTCTGTATGAGCTCTCCTGTCTCAGCTGGCCCTTCAGGGAGACAAACTGCTCCATGGAAGCTAGAGTATTGAGAAAGCTCATCAATCTTGACAGGAGAGGAAATCGATCACTTTCCTCCAACATATCTCTATTCTTTTGGGGGAATGAAAAACCTGAAAACTCTGAGAGTCTATCGTCATCCCCAAATATATAATCCTCTGCGTTCGAATCAGAAGGGACTTCTGGATATAGATCAGTAGGCCTAAATCCTGTGCTAAGTGAAGAGTCTTCTGAAGGTCCTCCATGCATCTATCCTTTGAAGGTGATCAAAGAAGCCAATCATCTAAAAAGAGTGAGATGTTGACTCCCATGCAATGAAACCATTTGGCAAGCAAAGCAAGAACTCGAGTGAAAACTTGCGGAGCTATCGAAAGACCGAAGCATAAGGCTTGAAACTGGTAAACTCTGTTGCAGAACATGAACCTGAGGTACTTCCTGGAGTCTGGGTGTACATGGATATGGAAGTAGGCATCCTGCTTGCCGAGTCATCATCCAGTCACCTCGGCAAATGGATGACATGATTGAGCGACTTGTTTCCATCTTGAATTTCATCTTTTTGACGTAGAAATTCAAGGCACTGACATCCAGGATAGGTCTCCATCCTCCTGATGACTTGGGGACTACAAAGAGAAGATTGTAGAAACTGTCTGACCTGACATCTTCGACTACTTTGATGGCTCTCTTCTTGAGGAGGGATGAGACTTCGTCCGAGAGGGACGAAAACCTCTCTGAGCCTACAGAGTAAGTGGTCAACACAATGGGAGTGTTGACTAAGGGGGTGCTCCTCCCTGAATGGAATGGAGTAGCCCTCCTTCAATACTTTCACAACCCACTGCTCCACTCCCCTTATACTCCATCTCTCCCAGAAATGGAGGAGCCTGGCTCCTACTGGTGCATGGAGGACAGGGTCCTCACTTCCGTGAGGAAGACTTGGAGGAGATTTCCTAAATGGGCGAGACAAGAACCACAGAGTAGTTCTAGGTCTGGATTTGGCCATTTGTCTGCCGCCAAGAAAGGGCAGCGGCTGAGGGGGAGAAATGGATTTGATGCCAAGAGTTCAGAGCTCTCTGGGGCGCCTAGTCGACCAGGCTAAAAGGTCATAAGTACTCTTCTTCTCAAGATCCGAAGCAATGTCGCTGACGGTGGATTAAGGGAAAAGGTGCTGGTGATCGAGAGGAAAGAAGAGCAAAGCTGATTTCTGCGAAGCAGTGACGCCCTTTGAGGTGGAAGAGCACCAAAGCTCCCTCTTTTTGAGCATTCCCATGGCGAAGAGAGAGGCTAACTCTTGAGAGTCATCCCTAATGCCCTTATCAGCACATGAAAGGACATTAAGCCAATCTAAGATGCTAAGGATTTCAAACACTTTAAATAAATTCTTAAGGAGGTGGTCAAGTTCTGTGGGAGAGAACATCACCTTAGCAACGGCCAAGGCTGACCTCCAAGACGAATTTATAAGGCCGGAGAAGTCCCCCGGGGAGGAGGCAGCGACTCCCAAAGAGGGAGCCTCCCCGGTGGCATATGCCAAATACCTCCAACAGACTAGGCGAGAAGGAGGAAAAGTAAAGGAAGAATTCCCCTGCTCTGTCTTCTCCAAGAGCCAACTGTCAAGTTCACTCAAGGCCTTCCTTGCGGAAGATGAGAGCACCATCTTCGTTAGTTTGGACATGTCAACAGCCTTGTTACTCATGAAGAACGTGGAAGCTGGAGAAGCAGGAGCCACTGGTGAGAAAAAATCAGGGAAACTCTGCAGCAAATAAGTCAACAAGGCTGCACAGGCTGAAGGAGCAGAGTCCTGATCCACATCATCCTCTTTTTCCAATGAAACAGGAGATAAGTGTAACTCTGAAGGGGCCTGGGCAGACAAGGGATTCTGATAGGAGACCTAAATGGCCAAATAGGAGAAGCCAGAGCTGGTTTGGTTTTGAGAGAGCTATAGGTAGATGAAGCTAAGGAGAATGAAATCAAGAGGAAGAAGCAATACTGGAACTTTGCTTAAGGCTACAATTGAAGTTGTTTAATACATTTAAGATGCTAAAAGAGAAGTTGATAACATACAGGAGTGGGGATGCTGAAAAACAGATTAACTTATGATGATGAAAAGTAGACAGCAAAAAAATAAATAAATAAAAAAAATTTTCATAAATAAATTTGTTATTTGGATACTTACCTATGTTCAAGATAGCTTATATCTCCTCTCCTGTCGGATTGGAGATATAAACTATCTTTAACAGAAGGTAAGGTTCATCCCAAATAATTATTGTTACATCAGGTGAGACCTGGTACTGTATAACAATACTGATTGGTGCTTGCAAATTTAATAGTGAGAAATAGAACAATACAGTATAAAAGTTTGGGAAAAGGTGTGAAAATTGATTGCAGTTAGACTGGCTTCATGCCAGAGAGATCGCCAGTCTGTATAATATGGAAACTACTGGCAAGGTATCGCATAAAAAATACGAGATTATGCCATATATCTGAGGATCTTGAAAAAGCAACTGACGGAGCACCAAGATAAACGATTAAATAGACATTATGAGGAGTAAATAACCAGAAAAACTTATACAGCTGACCAAGTTACTCTTTCATAACACTTATCTTCAAAGACAAAGGCAAGGTTATCATAAACAGAGATAAATATTAGTGTATATCAGAATTTGTCACTAATGGATGAGGCTTCAAATGAGTGCAGAAACAGTCCCTAGGACTTAGTGCTTACATCAACACCTGAGGACGAGATGGGGGAAAGGTTTAAAAGGGCTAAAAGTGAAATAGAGAGGAGAGGACTGATAATCCACACACAGAAAACAATGCTTATGATGACTGTATTGGAAGAAAAGGAAAAATTATCATCAAGAAAGCAGCCATGTGATTGCTGTGGGAAAAGTGTGAATGGCATACTGAGTACCATACCTAATGTAATGGTGCCACTACAGGTACCTAAGATTACAAAATATACAAGGAGCAAGGGATTTTTAAAGCTCAAACTGCAACTCAGGAGCAACTGGGGAAAGTAGCTGAACAAGGAACCCTGCTGTGATAGTTGGACAGATCTTAGAATAGATACAGCATTCCTGTCTGCAAGGAAATACTGGAATGTGAAGCAGGAGTTGAGAAAGCGGTAAGAAAGAGAGTAGCTATAAAAAAGCACAAAAGATCTGTATTACTCTACGCAGAAACATTGGCAACGACAAAGAAGCTGGAGGAGATTTTGAAAAGGTGTGACCACAGAATGGTAAAATTCATGGAGAGAGTACAGCAAGATTGTATTATGAATGAGGGATTGATGGAGAAATGTGGTAACAAGAAGCACAAGGAAAGACTATGATCTCAAAAGACTGACATGGTCTGGAAATGTGATGAGAGGAGTTGAGGAACAGTTGGTAAGAAAAGCAGCAGATACAGAAGTAGCAGGGAATCATTGAGAAGGAGCATAGATAAAGGCCTAGACCTGATGGAGGAACAGTAAAGGCTGAAAGAGCACAAGACAGAAAGGACCGGAGAGAACTCATTTCACAACTATCCACATAAAGGCAAATGCTATTGTAAAAAGGTTGCATTAATGATGAACTGTGCATTGGTTAGACAAACACACCATTAGAGACAAACGGACAGATAGACAAACCCCATTCATCACTTGAGGTAACTTTAAGGCAAAGAAAAAGAATCAGTAAATTTAGCTTTAAAGTACTCAATGCTTTCTGTAAAAAAAAAATGTCAAATACTAGAACACCACAGAAGAAAATCACATAAGTATATATAACTTCAGTACATATACATATCTGCCCTAAGCTGCCCAACAATTTTATAATTAAAATAATAAAGAGTAATATTTGAAAGGCAAAACTTAATCTTGGTTTTTCAAATTTTTAGCTCAATGAGTATGGTATTCTCTGCAAGAATAAAAATTAGTATTTTCTGTTCCTTAAGGAATTACAGTACTGAAAAAATAATCTGGCCTGGGGACTTACACATAACATTAGTTGGAGGGATTATGTCTTGATACTCAGTTGGGAGGGCATCTGGGGTTAATAATTATTGCTCTAGAAGGGCCTTTAAGAGGAGGATTACAGTTGGTTCCTGATGTTACTGGTTACCTTCATAACCTTAAATGGAATGGGATCAGCTATAATTTGAAACAAAATTTATCAATCCAACTTTGAAAATAATACAATTTATTACTTTCTTTACATTTTTTAAGCGTGGCAAACTACCTTTATTCATAAAAAGTTTAAGGGCTTGGATTTCAATTGAGTCAATTCAAAGGAAACTGAACCAGTTTTTAAAACAAAATTCATCGTTATTACTTTAAATAAAAAATGCAAAACTACAAAAGTGATTAAAGGGAGGTTTCTTGGCTAGGAGAGGAGCTCAAATACTGGGCACCCTACATTTCTCATTATCAACAACAGAAATAACTTTGGTATGACTTTCTTAAAAACATTATTGTTTTAAAAGATGAATGATCTAACACACATGAAGACAAGGAACAATGTTAGGTTAGGATGCATTTTGCATTTCATACTGTGATTTACAGTAAACCAAACAGGGTTGGGAGAAAAAAGGGTTGGGAGGGAGGCCAAAGATGGTCCAGGGAGGTAAATGCCCCAGTCAGGTAAAGACCCTGTAAACCTAGGTTAAATCTGGTTAGGATGTATATGAGTTTCACTAATTTTCATTTTCCCAAACCAATAACCCCAGTTTCCTACCAGTATTTCCCATTATGATCGGCTAAGGAAACCTATTATAAAAGGAACTATACTAACCTAACATATCCTACCCTAACTTAGCTGGGGCCCTGGTGAAGGAAACTTGACTTTTTACCAAAACCTCCCCTATAACACTGCGCATGCGTGATAGCATTCCAGGATGGCCAGCATACAAAATCATATCAGTTCTGACATTACTTACAGGTTAATTATAGTCAACCGCCAAAAATAATGGTAAATTGTTAATAAGCAACCAAAATACTACAGGAAAAGTCAATTTCCATGTTGATACACAATGAGGAGCAATCCCATAGTTCTACTGCATTTCCTGACATAGGCAATGGGAATTAATGCTGAATTCATCTGAAGCCTACCAGGCAAGGCTATATTATACCTTGATACTCAATTACTGGTTTAACAGTAATATTTAGGCTACCCATAAATCATACGGTTCCAATATTTGGTAATACTCATGTAAGGTAGCTGGCCAAGTCTGAATTAAAAATGAGTTTTTTATCTTAATTACGTAGCTGAAAGCACAAAATAAACAGATGGAAAATTACCTAGCTTACGGTACAGCACATAGGACATAGGCTAGCCTATGAGTGTGCTTCTTGTTCTAGGTCATAAACCAATTTGTCGTATTGTTATTGTTTTAGGTTTCAGAATAAAGACTGTAAAACTGGTCACACCAAGGTTCGGTTTACCTACGTTAAGGTAATTATCAAGTCTAGTCTATGCCTTAGGATTGGTCGTACACAAAAGGTCAAACACATCTATGACACTACCGCTGGCGTCTCTTTTATATCTTTCACGGCCACACTAAAAGAAAACTACATTCTTTGGCATTAAATCATTATATTTAGAGATACAGAAAGGCCGAAAGCACTTACTTACATCATAATGGTTTCCTTTTAATGAATAATTCTGTTGCTTCCTTTGACCGCAAGAAACAGGGGTGACAACTACCCAGTAGTAAATAAACACAGATCAAATGTTGCAATTGTTTTGTTTTCACGTGTAAGTATCCTTTAAGTTAATTAAGAAATACAAAAATAGTATCATATGAGTTTTTTATGCGTATGGGTATTTCACATTCATTAAAATTAAAGGACATCAGTTAGTCAATAACTTTCCCTGGTTGGCAAACATGGTAATGTCGAGAACCGTATCGTATTCCCAAAAGCACCATTTGGCAGTAGTCTTTGTAGTTAAAATAATAAAAATCTATATTGATAAATTAATTTACGAAAATATCATGTTATATATTAATATAAAGTACTTTCAAATTAAATTATTTTATTTCATATCTAAAATGCTAAAGAATGTGCAAAAGTATTCTTAAATATCGTCAAAACCAACACCACAACAAGTGGGCTTGCAGTGACAGTACGGGTGTGATGGAACGCGGAGGAAAAAGAAAGCAAAGAGCTTATCACTAAAGCCCAATAACTCGTGATGCAGACAGACCTGTGTTATTTACAGACAAGAGCAAATAAAAACCCTGCATCCACAGTAACGCTCCAGACGAAAGGATTGACTGGAGAGTGTGGAAAAAGTAAACTCGATCGGAAACAAATGATTTGGCAAAGACACCCGTAAAGAAAAGTACTTAAAAGGCAAAATTGCTTATCAACTACAGGTTACACTGTCCCAGATGTTTAGTTTCCTGACAGTTACTATATTATTATGAAAACACTTCAACTAGTCAAGGGAAATTAAAAAAATTACTGTAGGCTTCTTTTCCGGTTCCAGTCCATCGGAGGCTCTTTGTAGGACTAGCGTATTCATTGTCTTGTAGCCTATAGTTGTGTAAAGCAGTGAGAAGGCGGTGCACTCTATATTGTCACTGCCTCACTATCATAACTCTATAAAATGAAGAATGATTGAGTTTTTTTCTTGGAAGATTTCACATTCTCTCTCTCTTTTGATGTCAACTGAGAGCTTATTGTAGCCTACAATCTTGGGGTTGCGAATTTGAAGGTTCTAAAACAAGCATTCGAAATGAATGTTGGCTCAGATAACTTGAAATCATTTGTAGCTAGTGCATAATACATCCGCTGGTTGTATTATGCACGACAAATCTTTCAGATACTATAGACGTCCAGTCTTGATAGCTTGATGAGTCATAGCACGTATCTTGGACATTAAACTAGCTTCGATCGGCAGCCGGTGTAACTCAATGTAGGGGCAAGCCTATCCCGAGTGGCAACACCTTTCATTAATCTTGCTACTCTATTTCGAATATTTGTAGCATCTAAGGTTCTTCAATAGAACGCTCATCAAAATATATTTTAAAAAATCAATATTTCTGAGCTGATATCATGTAACTGCATTTGAGCACTAAAATAACACCTAAGCCACGGATTTGATCAGTAACCAGGATTAAATTACCATCTGTGTTCAACCAATTTTACCATGGTTTCATAAATTATTTTTCTTCACCACCAAGATAAATTCAGTTTTATTCCCATTTATTTTTAGTTGCTTAAATGTCGTCCAATCCTTAACACAGTTAAGAATAATATTTATTTTCTCATTTGTATCCTCTATTCCGTTTATGAAGAAATAAAATTGGGTGTCATTCCTTGGTGAGAGGAAATGATGCACGTTTGTTTCAGACAGCTGTACGTGTTGATTACAACATTTACTGACTGGTTATAATCGCCATTCTTCCCGTGTTCCCTGAAGTTGCTAAAAAAATATATCTCCAGACTATGATAGTCGCCGTCATTATCACTATCCTTTGCCTTCAAATGCCTTCCTTTCATTTGGTTCATCCGACAGGCCCAATAACGTAGGCCTAGGTGACTGCCTTATAGTGCTCCTATAAGCAGAGTTTTTATATATATTTACAGTTTCGATTTATACTTTTTAAACTTTCTACAAGTGAAGTATCTCAGATTATTCCAGTACATTATCTGTTTCGATTCCTATAACTTTTAAGCCTCACTTACTTCTTTACGGATCACTGTAATGTATCAAAGAATTCAGTGCTGCTTGTTGCGGAGCTGATTTTTTTTCTAGAGGCTGATGCACCTATGGTGTGATGATTTTCGATAGAAATAAAAGTTAGAAACTGGTCGATACTGTTCTTGAAAGCTGGTTGCCACATGCCATTTTTTCAATGTGTTCCCAATTTTATTATACAATATGATAACTTCAGGAAGTGAGGCGGGGGAGGGGGCTTGCTCTATGCTTTCAATGATTTCCTCAGTTTCATTCTTTTATAAACTACTTAATATTTCTGTTAACGTTCTGGGAGGCAGACATCTATCTCAGCTTCACTCCTTTATTGCGAAATGAACCTCACGTTTTCCTTCTCCTTTATTTCTGTATACAGTCTTGTTCATCAGTAACCATATGCAGGCGCAACCTTTGCCTCCTGAATTCCCAAGTAGAAAGCAATGTGTTAGTCCTCCTATGTGAATCTTAAATGGCAACATTCTTACCTGAATTCTTTTGTCTTGGCAGCCTACGACCTTCAGTCAGTCATCATTCTTAACTGTTTCTGGAAATGAGCAGGAACAGACTCGTGTGATCCGCCCTGGACTTCACAACATTGGCAGTCTTGATGGGCTCACTTTATTGACGTCACTAACAGAGAAGGCGCCAAGGTCATCACACTAAAACGATAGAGATTTGAGCCAACTTCTATGCAATGCTGTTAATTGAACTGAACACAGAAAAATGTCGATTGTTATTGCTGTTTGTCACAGTGAATATTGTACATGTCATTGTCACTCCAATATGACAAGGCTAGGCTAATAGAGATTATTAAGCTATATTTTGACGTAGTTTACAGCCAGAGTTGACCCTTGACATTCCGAAAAACCAAGGTTAGAAAGTAGCCTGTTTACAACCTTAGAGTGTCTACAACGCTTTCCCTTTACTTTGATAACTTGTGTATAGATCGTTCAGTGATAAAGTATTTTTGTAAAACCTATGAGTATCCCTTCCCCCTTCTGAAGTCCATTAATATCCACAAGTTGATTTACTACTTACTGAAAAAAATAATCATATAAAGAATTAGCCATCTATTTAAGAGAAAGAAAAATCATAAATTTAAATATTTCGACCAGAGATCGTCGTTTTTGGCAACTTGTACGTAACCCTGGTAAGTTCGTGTGTACTTAGAATCTAACCCATTATCTTTGCACATCTCTGCATCAGTGAAATCTACCGATGTCAGTTATCGAAGGAAGATCTGTCAGTTTGGAAATGGGAAATTCCTAGCTTCATATTCCGTAGCGGACTTGGAATTTGCGAGGCTTCTGAGACAACCCTGACCGTGGATTTAACGCATTTTTTTGTCTTTTTCAGTGAAGAAACTATTTATGGAATGACTGTATGGCAACTTCTGAGTGAATTTTACGTCGCAGAGTCGGGAATATTTCAAAGAACATGGAAAATTTTCTCTAATAATAATAATAATAATAATAATAATAATAATAATAATAATAATAATAATAATAATAATAACTCGTTCCATAACAATTTATAAACTTCACCAAAAGAATGACTCCATTTGTAAATCCTAAATTAGGTGTAGATTCTTGTCACTACAAATGACAGCTTGATGGAGTAAAAGTCAAGATATTTCAAAAGCATTATTCAATTAAAAAAAAAAAAGCTTTAATGAACTATTTCTTAGAAGAAGGTTATTGATCCTGTTACAACAATCTGAAATCTAATGTGGAAATGTTTTAGAAGTGTCCTCATTCATCTGAAGCAAATGTCGCTTGATGCAATTACACGAACTTTTAAGAACTGTTTCAGACAACTCTCTAATATTCTTAGCAGCCCAACACACGGGTGAGCGTCATTAAATGGAGCAAATACCATCCCATTTTGATTTTACCATTTCTTTCAAAGCACTGGAAATTGGAATTCACATATCACATAGTCTGTCATTCGGGAGATGCAAGGGCCTTGAAGTGGCATTTGACTGAAGACTGAGAGTTGTGTTTTAAATCATTATGTATAAATAGATAGATATCAGATTTCCTTTGTCATAAGACATTTATGGAACTTTTCGCTAAAAATGAACTTAAATTAAAAGTTGCAAGAAAGAGTTTAGCCTATTCACGAGATGAAGCACATTCTAACCTAACAAGCCTGTAGTTACCCTTTATATGTACTCAGCACCGCGTATCCCATTAGTTATTACTGTTATTGCTGATTCTGAGAACCAGATGGGGCACAAAATCTCTCTGATAACGATTCGCACATTGTCCATAAGAGTTTCCCGACAACTTTTTAAACGAATGGTAGCGGGGTATGTTTTTACGCTTCTTAAACTGCCATTAAATGCAGCAGTGAGATGCCTTACGATTTCTGCTGAAGCATCGTGGAGAGAGCAGCCACTTAAAACGAAGCAATAAGATGCCGAGTGAATGCCGCAGGCCCGTGCATCCGTGCATCAGATAAGGTAATCTGTTTAACCACTCACTCTGGTGGTTGCTGAGGTCCTTTGGTGAATTTTCTAAGGAGTACTGACATGCGTTGTGTTCTTGTCCCGTTGCGGATCACAGTATGTACTACCATAATTCTAAGAGCAATAGATTAAAACATTTGCGAACATTCTCTCTCTCTCTCTCTCTCTCTCTCTCTCTCTCTCTCTCTCTATATACATATATATATATATATATATATATATATATATATATATATATATATATATATATATATGAGTATATATATAGAAATAGAGGCAGAGATTGTTGTTTGTGTCAGTATACGCAAGGTATGGTACCCACAAACATATATGTTAATAAATTTTTAAAGTTTTGCTCCTAGTGATTTAGTCATATATGTATACATATATACATACATACATATATATTTGTATGTATGTATGTATGTATGTATGTATGTATTTATACGAATAAATTATATATGTAATGTATAATACACACACACGCACACACATGTATATATATATGTGTGTGTGTGTGTGTGTGTATGTATGCTGCCCTTTAACGGAGGCATTGGCCATATCATCTGCCATAGTCGATAATGAGGCCCCTGGGTGATTTACAAGGTAATCAAATGACGGGAGACAGAGGTTAGAACACCGAGTGACAACAAGATGAAGTGAGACAGCTGTTGACAGTGGACAGAGACGGCGTCGGCGGCGTTAGTTAGGGGAGAGGCCAATTGGCAGGGGGAATGGCCCAACATCAAAAGGCTCCGAAGTGGGTACAATTCTGGGTTAGTGGTGTCGACGGAGACTTCGAAGGGTTTGGGAGGAGGGGAACAATCCACCCCTCCTCCCTCCCAACCCGCTTCCCGCTCCAAAGCGGAACTTTTCTGAAACTAAATACGTAGAGTTTCTTTAGAGAACAGCGCCAAGGCTCGCTCGATCCTTTTGGGTTTGAAAAGTAAACATTGAAGTACAGAGCCAATATCAGACTCGTTACATGGGACGTCTTTAAATCTTAAGCCGGAGAAGGAAGTGAAAATCAGATTTTTGGGATTACGAAAAACCTTAGAAACGGGATTTTGCCGGTGAACAAAGTGATTTTAAATTTGAATAGGAAATTACTCTCATGCTTAGTAGCAATAAACCTGGAATTAAGTGTCTAATAATAAATATTCAGATTATGTTGCAGTAGGGAGCAAAATATAGTTAAAAGTTCACAGAGAGAGAGAGAGAGAGAGAGAGAGAGAGAGAGAGAGAGAGAGAGAGAGAGAGAGAGAGAGAGAGAGAGAGAGGTTTAGTAGCACAGCAAAATCCTATATATCAATTTATTCCGAAATGGCTTCATGGCAAATATCTTAACATCGTTGAGTCTTCCATCATTCATTATTAATTAAAATTAGGTAGTGCCATTAGCACTGACTTTATTAAACATGGTTTAAGTGAAAGCAACAACACTTAAACGTGCAGTATTAGCACCTGTACATTAACTATTGCGTCACTTATTAATATCTTGACCATACCATGATCATGATAAGATCACAAGCGTCCATTTATATTACTAAAGATGGACTCAGGAAAAACTACAGTGTGTCCTAATAAGATAATATGCAAACGAGGCATAACATTATTCTGAAAAGTGAAAAAAGAATCGGGGATTTTCTTTTCATAAAATTCTGAGACTCGTTTTTCTGCTTTTCTCGTTATCGTCATTGTTATTATTTATCCTTTTCCTCAAATTTTAAAGGTTAATTTGTCTACACTCGATTACTCACCTTGATTCTCATTGTATCCCCAGTCTTTGGCTCCCTCTCTTCAGTTATTGTCAGTGTTGCTCCTCATTCTACTTTATCACATATTTTTTTGCCCAGCTAAATTATTGTTAATGAATTAAACACGTCTTTCCGTACTGATGTTGGCCACTGAAATTAGCATTGACGCTACCACTAATGAGGTATTTTCATCGACATTACTTTTATTTATAATGATGCTAATGTTAATCTAATTCATACTGACATTATTGCCGCATTGTTGTTTTATTTTTATGATTACCTGTCACTAACTTTTGATAAACCCACTGTTGCAAGTAACATTATTATTATTATTATTATTATTATTATTATTATTATTATTATTATTATTATTATTATTATTATTATTATTATTAGGTGTTTTGTTATTATAGTTCTTATCATCTTGCTAAAGTAATTTTTGTCCCATTCTCATTTAAATTCCTTACTTACAAAAGGCTATGAACCTAAAAAGTCTGTTATATCAAAAATCAAACTATAGCAAGCAAGCCTGTACTTAATTAGAGGGAAACGGAAGGTTCAGCCACAGACAGCGTGAAAAATCCCCTCCGGTATCTGCCAATCCAAGCGATAACACCAAAGGTTCCTATGGCAGTCCTCCCACGGGCAGACGACGGACGATTGGCACAGGAGCCGTTTTTCCCAAGACGGTAGGGGTGGGGGGCGATGAGAAGAGGGGCGGTGGAGTCGGCGACTTGGCGCCGCGGGCAGGCCAACGGCCAGTAGCCAATTCGGTAAGCGGATAGGGTTACAAACGTCCCGACGGACTCTGTTGGTTTTACGGGTAATTTTGTGTGATTTTCGGGTCATCCGTCGGGGACGGGGTTTGTTTTAGGAAGGATATTGCGTGAACTGGGAAGGAAAGCGGGCTGAAGTCGAAAGCTGGCAAGATAAGGGTCAGGACGAAAAGGAAGGAAGGAGCCAAGTCTAATTTCCTGTTATGAAACGCCTGAGGTATAAATACCTTTGGTAACATACTAAATATATATATATATATATATATATATATATATATATATATATATATATATATATATATATATATATATATATATATATATATATATATATATATATATATATATATATATATATATATATATATATATATATATATATATATATATATATATGTATCTGTACTCAGCATTTTCAAGGTTATATTTTTTTAGAAAAATAGCTTTGTAATTTTTATAACCAAATCAAATAGAGTACAATAGAATGATGAGGAACATACTATTTTAAGTGTCATTTTCAGTCTCGTAACATTCTTAATAAATTTAAAAACAAATTGTTCCTCAATTTTCCAGTTCTTCCCAACTGGTGAAAACGCCCTGAAACCCTCATTTGCATGATCCTAAATCTGTGAATTTTCCTTCCATTGTATCGAGATGAATAAGCTAACAGAGTAAGATAGAGACAATAAATCTCAAGTTACCCTTCCGAGCTTTTGTGAAAGTGTGATCAATTAATCCGTAGATTTGCAGGTCGGCTCGGACGCTGAGTTCACAGACCGAAGAGTTATTTAGTAATCAAGTTTTATTGCCTCTTCCATAAAATTGGAATAAGAAGTAATTAATCTCAGTTACGCTGAATGATTTCCATTAAACATGCCACATAGTAATTTATTCTAATACGTAATCATCCGGCCATGAGGGTCAGCCTGCAACAGCGTTCAAATTTTAGTTCCCAGTAATGCACGTTTTGCTGGGTGTATTATTTGATGTGTGCACAATTCAGCGGAGAGAGTAGGAATATCAGTTAACAGTTTGAGCACATCTTTGTCGCAACTCTAAATTCTTGCCCTTTCGACCCTTCCCATTCTGTATTTTTTACGCAGTAGATTTTTACGCAGTAGACTAGCCCTTCGTTGGCTGAGTCGGTTGAGCTTCAGACTGTCACTCGATGGGCCGCAGTTCAATTCTCCCGGCCGGCTGATGAAGAGTTAGAGGAATTTATTTCTGATGATAGAAATTCATTTCTCGCTATAATGTGGTTCGGATTCCACAATAAGCTGTAGGTCCCGTTGCTAAGTAACCAATTGGTTCTTAGCCACGTAAAATAAGTCTAATCCTTCGGGCCAGCCCTGGGAGAGCTGTTAATCAGCTCAGTGGTCTGGTAAAACTAAGGTATACTTAACTTAACGCAGTAGATTACTCTCAAAAGCTGCTTTCAAAGGAGAAATGCAGTTTTCGAGAATATCTTTTATTGTGAATTCCATGCACAAAGCTGCGAGGCAGGCCGAAAAAGGCGATCCCCATCGCTGGGCCAAACTTCTGCATAGACCAATAAAAAGAAAAAGGTAGAAGAAACCTCCAGTCTGATAAGGTCCAAAAACCGTGCAATAAGGATTGGGAAATTTAAATTACTATCGTCACGTTGTTCCAGGAGAGTTAAAAGAATAAAGAAAATGTACTGGAGTTGCTCCCTCAATAAATTCATAAACCTCCGACAGAGGTTTTTGATTGAGATAACTGGCAAGCAACAATAATTTGTTTTGCATCACCATTTTACATCATTTTCCAATTCTGCATCATGACATAAAAACAAGTTCTCATAGACAGGAACAATCCCGATGGAAAAAAAAAAAACTTTGAAAGATTATGAAAAACAAAGCTCCTGTCATCTAAGACGCTGAAGAAGCCCTATAGGTTTTTCTACCAGCTTCATTAACCAATGTTTATAACAAACTTCTGTTTCAGCACTATACCATCTTCTGGGATACCAGAAACGACTGCACTATGAAGTATGTTTTTACAAAGAGAAATGAAGACCAATTTTCATCTGGATCGTTAAGGGTTATTTTTTCACCCCACTGTCATTCCAGCGCGCTCTTGGCAACCCTCAGCGATGCGCTTTCTTTTACCAAACTGGAACAGGATGAAATTAGCGGCATTCCAGCACATATAATTTTATTACAAATACAGGTATTCAGTACCCCACCAGTTTCCTTCGGCTCTTTTATGCAAAACTCACTGATGTTCAAAACACAACGAGACGAATTATCCACCAATCCTACCCTTAACTTTGATTCACTGGTGAACCGAAGTATAGATTAATTACGATAAGAGAGATTAAAGCCATCTTGAGATCATAAATATGAAGTAAAAAAAAAATACGAAACATAAATTAGAAAAGAAATACGAAGTCGGATGGCGCCCTATAAATCTCGTCCTTTGACCAGTGACCATAGAAGGAGAGGAAGGGGAACGGGGAGGGGTAGGGGAAGGGGTGAGGGAGGGGATGGGTGAGGATATGGAACTCAAATGGTGGGACATCTCGTGCGCATGGGCCGCCGAGCAGCTGACATCCTAAACACTTGCAAACGTATTTACCGGTAACCGATGTGTGATCGCAAAATCTTTCGTAAAATGTATATTGTCAGTCGAGTAACAAACTTTAGAAATGATTTTATTACACAAACAAACACACACACACAACGCACACACACATATATAAATATATATGTGTGTGTATATATATACATATATGTGTGTGTGCGTGTTCACAACTTTTCAAGTATATTTTTTATTCAAAAGCCATGCAGAAAATAAAGACGATAATTACTCCACAAAAAGCTGCGGCTGATTATCTGACCAGGGTGTGTAAGTTATATGTAGATGCCAGACAGGTAACAAAGATGACAAGGTGACTATAGAAGTGACAGGGGCGTGAAATTACTCAGGGCACTGGTGAATAAATGTGGCGGGATGTTGACTGTGAACGTAAGACAAAGGACAAACGAATTGATAGAATAGTGAGTGCTTGCACAAGGAGGAGAAGGTACGGATCGAACGATTGTCATCAAATAGTCAAGTGATAAGTTCGCAGGTAAAGGAAAAAGCTGTATGTGTTTATACTGACTTAGGGAACACTGAAGATATAACCGATCGAAGTGCAGTGTGGAGGTGGTTTGTGCTTGAAGGTTTTTTGAGAGTAAGGTTTTTGACGATGGTAGGCTGAGAGAAGAGATGAGTTATAAGGGAAAAAAAAAGGGTATCTAAGTTTAACCAGACCACTGAGCTGATTAACAGCTCTCCTAGGGCTGTCCCGAAGGATTAGATTTATTTTACGTGGCTAAGAACAGCTGATTACCTACTGTAGCAACGGAACCTACAGCCTATTGTGGGATCCGAACCACATTATGACAAGAAATGAATTTCTATCACCAGAAATAAATTCCTCTAATTCTTCATTGGCCGGGAGGAGAGTTGAACACTGGGCCAACAGCGTGCTAGGCGACAGTTCTATCCACCCCTCCAACGAAGAACTGAGTTATAAGGGAGCAGGGTGTATGCAGAAGATTTGGAAAATTAGAGTATCTATGAATACCAATGCTGGATTGTATGATGGTGAGTGCAGATGAATAAAAAAGTAGAGGCTGCCGAAATGAAGCCACTGGAATGGAAGGGGCACAATAGCCATGATGCAAAAGAGTTCGTGCAAGATGTAAGTAGATCATGCAGTGTCTGTAAGGGTTTTATTGCACTGCTGATAAGCCTTCTGCGTATGGTATGGCTGTGGGCAACTACTATGGCCGGTTTGTTCCTAGGTCTCCCCTGTTTTGGAGAAAACGGCTTCTTGCTGAACATATTTTGTACCTTGAAAGCTTTTACAAAAATGGATTTCTTTGTCTGTACATCATATATGCCCTCGTGTTCAACAGCAGCCCCGAGTATGTGGAGTAATAATATCTCGCTTAAAAACAATTGCTCTGGTGCGTAAATGAACAAAGAAAAATGGTGTACGCGGTAATGAATATATTTCGCTTTCAAAAGGTCCTTGTCCCTACTGTCTTGATAGTCTTACAAAGAAATGAAACGTTTTTTCTATTATTCATAATTGCATTTGTTAATGTTCGACTAATATAGATAATGAGAGACCCGGGTCCTGCTGTCAAGAAGATGCATGGACTTTCTTCTTACATTCATTGGAATAGCAATAACTCTAGATGTCTTCGAATCAACACCATGTTGATATATAAAAGCCTGTCATCTTTGCAAAGTGGATGAATGATCCTCCGCTGACGTAAGGTGTCATCCTAACCATTTAGATCTTTGACTTGTAATTATAATGAGTTTTGAGTCTAACCCTCATACAGCATAGGTAGAGAATATTGGCATAATACAAAAAGACTATTAGGTTGCTACAAACACTCCCTCATTAAAAAAAAAAAATTGTACATGAGGCTGAATTAGCAGGCTCTTGTAATCAACAACAAATCATCATACTCTCCACAGCGGATATGTCTGTTTAATTTAGTGAGTCTCCTACCACTGTATGAAAGATAACCCTGGTAATATTGTTAAGTAGATTTTTAACGCTTATGATATGCGAGTAATGTTTTTCATAGAATTATCCGCAACTCTTTAAACCTATACTATAATAGAGACTTAAGTAATTCTCAAGATAATTATTTCAAAGGTAATTTTTCTCTCCTAAGACTGCAAAAACATTCCAAGCCAGGCTAAAACTACTATTTCTTAAGCAGAAGAGAGGACAATGCCCTTCTTTTAAACATAATTTTGGTATCAAAAGTGCCCTCATACACACGTACGAACACACACACACACACACACACACACACACACACACACATATATATATATATATATATATATATATATATATATATATATATATATATATATATATATATATATATATATATATATATGCACGTAACGCCATTATCCACTTATAAAAAAATATGAAGAACTCGGAGTATAATTTCTTTTCGGCTATCCTGTAATATAGTATACTCGCCTCTAACATGAAACGCCATGATGAACAGAATGAAGAATGCAGGCTTCCGTTCATAGACTAGTTTCGTTTCTGTGCAATGGAACGATAAATCATTACCTAACAAAGGCGTATGTAACTTAATGGATGTAGCCTGGGCCATAGATCAAGTGGCCCATGGCACCCCGCAAGCCAACTTAGCAGCTCTCAGCACGCGCTGAAAAGCCCATTACGAAGCCTTCCCACGTAATGCACCTTCAAGTAAGGTAGAAAGCATCTCCACCTTATCCGGGATCGCTGATTGGCTAAGAAAATCAGCCTTTCGAATTATGAAAGTGTATAGCGAGTTGTACAGCTAGGACATTCTGTACACTGTAGACTCGTAGAGCGATGAAGGGTAACCAGCGTTATGTTACGTGTAAATGGCCACAGGAAAGGGTGCTAGGCTGTCTCCCTGCGGGAAAACGGGGTATCGCCTCAAATCACCTATTTTCTCTCCCTCATTTTACCACCGTGTGAAATTGAATGGCTTTCGAAATGGTCCATCGCGGTTAACATTTGCCATCTGAGGATGTAAACAATTACATGCTATGAACATTTATCTTTAGATTTGTAGTCAATCTGTGGAAAAAAAGCCTTTCATCGGGAAGGGATGACATGTTGTGTATGGCTGGATGTTACTGCATAGCGGCGAAAGGCCAATCGTAAACAATTTGGAAAATAAAAGGCCGTGAACGATTAATTCTTAGGTTGGTCGTCCACTCGGCTGATTTAGGAGAAGTGGAAAATGGCATATGATATGGCTTTCTGTAATCACGACCCCGTGTCTCTTTCTCGGTTAGGATTAGGTGGGATTATGTATCAGGTTTACGAGAGGCCTAGATTACAATTATCTTTTCCTCGTCTGCTGTATGACTGTCGATGCGTCGCCATATTAAATAAAATGATTCTGTTATATGAATTATACTAATGTATGAATTAGATTAATATTTAAAACCGATTTTTAAAATCGACAAATTGCATCAAGTTTATCTTTGTACAAATCTTCGACGATCTGATGGAATGCGGAAAACTCTCAACACTGTCATTTCGACGTCAAGGCTGCAAATGATGCTGATGATGGATAGCAAATGGAAAGGTTCGGAATCAGAAGAAGATAATGACAGTTTTCTCCGCCCTAACCCCCTCCCCACCCTCCCAGTACGAGGAAAAAATAAATCAACTTTGAACTCGACGAAAATGTAGTTCCCATTTTGGCACCCTGTGGCTGTGTGCTCAGAATGTTGAGGATAAAGTGGTATTATGACGGATGACGTATTTTTTGGGCATTGGGTGATGGATGAACATTGACTCCTGTCACTGTAACTAAGAATTTGGAAGAGGAACCCGCTAAAGATAATTATTATCCTAACTCAATCCTTCACTGGTTGCCAGATGATTCATGGGGTTTACACATGACACGTCTTTATCAACTTTCTTCAGTTCTTGACGTTCTGCCGAAGGAATCTATTTGTCTGTATGTTTCTCAACTTATCTATCTATCTTACAAATTTAAAGAAGCTTTTCTATCCTTATTAACTCTTTATAGGAGACTACAAGTATAGCTATTAATTCATTATCATTTTTCCCTGTATGCCTTTTTCCTTTAGAGTGTTTGGGTTCTGAGGATTAAGACTACCTGTCGTCAGCAAGTATTTTAGGATGAACCATTTTATAGCTTCATAACCTTCTCCATCCTGCCTGTGACTCACCAGTGTTGACTATTTTCCAGGTTCCTAATTCTCTGTTTTTGGTCAACAAAAGCAACACTGGTTTGAATAGAATCAGCCTAAATTATTCTGGTCCTCTTGGAAACTGAAATCAGGACCTCTCTAGTAAGTCGTGCGTCATGACCACCAGATTATTACCATAATAGCTATTATTACTATTATCTGACTGATTCTGTTATTTGTTTCTTGAATTTATCAAAATTTCTTTTACAACAAGAACCGAAGTATATCTATCTTGTTTTATATTGCGTATTCAAATAGTAACAAAGCAAACTGATATGCATTTCGCCGAACATGGAGTTTATACTTTTCAGTTTTACTGCCATGGACATATTAAATAATCCATATGTACGCAAATGATCATCCAGATTTTGGAAACTTTTGTAAACTAAGAAACCATTTAATAAATAAGAACGCCATTTACAAACTCTGTCCAAGTCCATCTGGCAACCCGCAGACTTGAAAATATTGTCATAACTTGACAACTGCATCATTATTGTATGATGATGTACATGGTACAATGCGCAGTATAGTCGATAATGATTTTTTGTGGAGCAGAATATAAATATGTTGTTACGGGCATCAACACTGCAGAACTGATGACATTAACATATCTCTTTTATTAATGGAATTTAGATCCAGAGAAGGATACATAATATTATGTAAATAAACGGTTTCTTACGATGGAGTCTCGGCACTGAGCGAGCGACCACACACAAAAAAAAAATATATCTTAGTTTTACCAGACCACTGAGCTGATTAACAGCTTTCCTAGGGCTGGCCCGAAGGATTAGCTTATTTTACGTGGCTAAGAACCAACTAGTTACTTAGCAACGGGACCTACAGCTTACTGTGGAATCCGAACCACATTATAGCGAGAAATGAATTTCTATCACCAGAAATAAATTCCTCTAACTCTTCATCAGCCGGCAGGGGAATTGAACTTCGGCCCATTGAGTGACAGTCCGCAGCTCTACCGACTCACCCAACGAAGAGCTAAACAGAATATAAATATGTTGTTATGCGCATCAACACTGCAGAAATGATGACAGTAACATATTTCTTTTTTTAATGGAGTTTAGATCCAGAGAAGGATACATATGTAAATAAACGGTATATTACGATGGAGTCTCGGCACTGAGCGAGCGACCACACAAAGCATCTATGTATACGAGAGCCGGGAGTGAAAATCTAACATGACGGTTTATGGGGCGATAGGCAGGCCGCGGAGTAATAAAGTTTACATTAACACTCTCCCATATACAGTACGTTCGTCGGAGCGCCACCTATGTCGGTAACCCTTTGTGTCAATCACCTGATGGCTGGAGACGCTAACTGCCTCGTTACGCATCATTAGAGGGCTCGTTAATGGGTATTTGATAGGCCACCCAGCCATAGAAAAAGAGTGACTACGGATAATGGGGTCAAAAGACGGAGAGTGAAAGAGGTGTAAATGAATCTGCTTGTTGGAATTTGCATTTAAAAAGCTCTTTAATGTGGCTGACATCCTCGTTCCGTTAATGGTCATTCTCTCTCTCTCTCTCTCTCTCTCTCTCTCTCTCTCTCTCTCTCTACCATGTGATTTTTAGCTATACAGGGTGTGAAAGGAGGACACTAAAGTGAGATTGATGATTGAGCATTTTTCTCATAGTCCTCATCTTTTTTCACTTGTAAATTCGTATTCCAAAATGCGAAGTTTTTGTTACGAAGCGATCTTTAACCTATCTAGGTTCACTTTATAGAGGAACAAAGCCTATGTACATGCATATCACCTAGAATTTGAAATTCTTACGCATAGCAAAAATACTTGGGCCAAAATGTTAATGCATGCCCCCAAGAACATCGATTTTGAAACCGAATGTAGATAAAAGCAATATAACAGAGAGACCACGCTCCAAAGTATCATGGGAGTTTTGTGTCCGAATATTCCTGGTTATGAGATGTAATTATTATGAGAAGTGATTATTAAGAAGCACTGTACGTGTTTAGAGACAATGGACCAGACCAAATTGATCTTACATCATGCTCTTGCGTGATTCCAGAGACTTTTACCTAAACAAAAGCATTATGTTTAAGAATGGTAACTTGAATAATTTTGTGAGTGATTGTGTTTATACTGCTAGTAATGCCTAAGATATGTGTAAGAGACCAACTAGGAAAACCCCGAAAGAAATCTGCTGTTAAGATATAAAAAAGTTACCTTTTCTGTTTTCCCCAAAACTTCGAAACTATTCCAGTATCATTGTCAATGTTTCGGACTAAAGCCTAACTGCTATATCTTGATCTGAGATTAAACTAGGTATTCTATCGACCGTCAGGCGAGGATTTACATTTATTCAGAAAGTTCTCTTTGGAAATTTCTGTGGCAGAATAGTTTCGAGACGTATTTGTCCAATCGTCCACATCATTATAGACAACATTAAGTTTTGTTATGGTCTTTTGGGTTATTGCTCGTCCGTAGGGAGCAGACTCAGATGTCAAATAGAACGCGCGGAACATCAGTTTAATTTCACGGGAACGGTAAGCAAACCTCCTGGCTTGGAAGGAGCTTTCAGACCTTTATAAGAAGACACACAACATAATTAACAACTTATCATCACTTGAAATAATGATAATAAATGATGATGCTGATGATAATTGACATATGTGATGCCAAAGTCTTCCAACTCCTTGTTCGTTACCTCATAGAATGATTTAGATCCTAATAAAGGGCATATGAAAGGAAACCAGTGTTAGGAATCGAAAGCTGAACTACCCAGGATGGCAATAAAGCCAATGGTAAGATCAGTAATAAATAAATAAATATAGGAAATAAATCTAGCTGATGAAAAAATATCATCTACAAAATCAACCTTTTGTGAGATGCATACAGAAAAGATTAGTTGATATTAATGAGCAGTTTATATTACTGCGATCATTCTTCGATCCAAGTGTTCGACACAGCAGATGCTCATTTAAAGAACATGATTAAACAGAACAGAAAATAGCTACGCAGAAAGACCTGCTCGTTCCATGAACAAGACTCAAAGATAACAATACGATCGGTAGAAGGCGCGGTCCCATTTGCATACCAAATCGCCCCTCAGTCCTTCTGCTGGAATGTTCGATTTCCCAGATATGACGGTCACACATATCCCTCGGTACCGCCATAGTTAATATATTAGCTATGCAAACACAGCAACAAAGGATCACAACGCTGTATGCTTAACGTTACGTGAGACTCCAGTAAGGTTGTGTTAAGGGTTCATGAGAGGGACAACTTTCTACCTTCAATGTGGCATTCAAAACCGACAATGTATATGTAATTGCTTACTCGTTTATCTCCTGTATAATGAAAGGCAGTGAGTGTACATTTATTCTTCTACTGTGTATACCAGCCTCAGGTCGGAGCCTGCCTTTATCACCGCTGTTTCATCCATAAATATGCAGAATGAAGTTACCTAAGCCTGAACTTTGGGACTGCACTTAACGTCCTAAGGTTGGGACATGTCGTCCCAACCCTCTCATCATTACAGTAATTTTTGACGGTAGATGAGCATAGAGAATGTTACCTTGGTCCGCGCTTCAGGGCGGTACGTGACGTCTCTATGGTTGAAATATGCGATCTCGACCACCTCTAATGTTACTGCAGTTTTTTTTTTTTTTTTTTAACTGTACGAGCACACTAATTCATTTGCGAGAGAACTTGGTAGCAACATTCTTTGGGAGTTTATCCCTAATAAAATGCCCAGCGCGTATATTATCATCGACTTACTATAACCTCTTCATCTCCTGATTGACATTACCTGCCGCAGGTTATAAGAAAGGGAATTATGTCTTGTAAGGTGAGCTATATAGAAGTTTCTTTGTTGGCAAAACTTTTGGCTGTCTTTATCGGTTTTCACACTGAAATTCTTTTACGGTATGTATGTTAAATGTCGAATGTAAGTCGAATGAATGAAATAATGATATGATGATGATCCGATAAAAAATGAAACAACTAGATAAAATTCGAAGTCCATAATCAGCAACAACTATTTATCGAAAAAATAAAATAATTAGGAAGTCTCGTAAACGAAGGAAGCATGACAACCCTCCATATTTCTTTTTTCTACTAATATATTGACGACTTTTGATTGCATTTGAATGCCTTCTTAGCTTTTGGATCAATTCCATATCTCATTTTGTGCCATCTGTTAGTTTGTCGAAATACCCTGATTATGAAGAAAAAAATTAAGATTTTACATCGGATTGACAGACCCGAAAGCATATTATAGTTTGAAGGAAAAAATATAATACATTTTTCAGTTCTTCACTCTGTCTAGTTTGGTTGACGGTATAAAAACGATAAAAATATTCATAAGATTCATTGATCTTGTAACCTAAATGTAAAATAAGCTGAAGTAGCTGTGAGGTGCTGTTGTGCGTGATCACTATGAAGAAGTAAATAGTTTTGCGGAGGACTTCTTTCAACCCTCTTAAAGATTCTTTACATCATTCACGGACTTGGAGCTCTTTTGGTACCTATTGTTGTAATTTTGTTAAAATTTAGTACGCAACTAAACGCAGTCAGTGCAAGAAAGAGTCGCTCGTTACTGGAGAGAAGGAACGCGGCGAAGAAAGGATAGAATGCTTCCATTCCCTTCCACACTCAGCCTGAGTCCTGCAAAGAAAAAAATCCATTTCTTTTTGTCCAAAGGAAACACATGGGAGAACCCTTCAGCGATCTGGTACATTCCTGTGGGTGGGGTAGGCGTGTCTTGATGCCCATACATCACGGCGTGGGCGGGGTGTGGGCGCCACCACTTCATTACCAAACGTGCGACTCCTATTAGTCCCCATCGTCGGGCCCAGAGGCCTGGCCGAAGGAATCGTCCGACATAAACGCCGACACAGTCGACAGACTCGAGGCCTGGAGTAACACACACACACGCACAAACGCACATCACCGTTGCCTCCTCTTCCCCTCCACCATTCCTCTCTCTTCTTTCCTGTTGTTATTTCTTGGTAATCCGCTTATTCACACTCGTTTACTCCTTCCTCTCTCTCTCTCTCTCTCTCTCTCTCTCTCTCTCTCTCTCTCTCTCCCTCCGGTTTCACAGATCTGGCCGCTTTCTCCTGTTCCTCGAATTACGGGTTTTTCACTGAAGCTGATTTTGAGGAATCTCCGTGTTCCTCGGCTAATCTGCTACTGGCGGAATACTGAAGCTAATTTTTCAAAATATAAATATAAAAAAAATTAAAACAACAGCGACGATGACAGGTAAAGTGATTTAAGGTTACAGCTCCTTACTTGTTATTTGTTCCTCGAAAAATAAACAGCACCAAAATTGGGAATCATTGGACAGATATGGCAACCATTAACAATGAAATTATACTTTGCTTGACCTTGCGTCTTTAAGATACAAATATATAGGGTGTGTTCGGATTCTTATTCATAATGTAGATTGATTTTTCCATTCCTTTAAAACATTGTCTTCCCTACACGTTGACAACAGCGAAACAAGTGGCCACCAAGAGCACTGTATAAATGGAGATGTAGAATCCCTCTAAAATTGATTTAGGCCTTAGAGTCTCATTAGTAGCACCATCTGTGAGTTTTTGACGTCAAATGGCAAACGTATAAATTCTTTTATGAAAGTGTACATTTAAGCTTTTTAATGAAATACATATAAGAGGACGCGGAATCCACTGAGAAAAAAAACTCGATTCTGAAAAGATCCTTCAACTCTGAACTGGATTTAACACGCAAAAAATGTACCTGAGAGTTTCGTCTCTATAAAGGTGTCGTGTAATGCGTGAGGATGTAGATGACGTCAGAACGTAAACTCCTGGCGAATAGAAATATATAAACACTACTCTGTTTATGACACGTGCTAAATCACGGCACTGATATTACATTTCCCTGATGTGAAAAGGACTTACCATACTGCAGCCTCTCACATATTGACAAACTATCTGTTTCCCCGATCATTCAGATATAATGAGACAACCAAGGGACTTATCTCTAGATATAAGCCGAACATGTAACAGAAAGAATCATAATTCACTAAAACTAAAGTATAAAGGCAATAGCTTCTCGTACCGAATACTTGGTAACAATGAAAAGCTGACCAAGCACCCTAAATTTCTGACACACGTTAACATGAATAAAACCACAAATTGGAAAACAATGTATTTAAAAGCATATACAGTTTCCAGTCGTCAGAACTGTACGTGAATTTCTTAAATATATTTGTTCTCCAATTTGTGTTTTTTTTCGAAGGTCGGTACTGATCATTTATCAACGCGTTAGCATAGTTCGTACGTAGGCTATATACACAGAGCATTTTTATCTTTACGTATATTTTAGTTTCACTAATAAACCGTTTCTTCTGAGAGTGAAGGCAAAGAGGAGTAACTGCAACAGCTCCTTTTGACTCTTGGATCAAGGCTGAAATCCTTATGTAAAAACAGTCCAAGGACCATCGCCAACGTTGTGCTTTCAGATTCTGCGCATTAACTCTCTATCTTGCATGTGTTTCTCCGGTTTATGGCTATTTAGACTATTTTGTTTGGCACTGCTTAGCCGTCCACTTTTCCTCTCAAAACCTCAGTGGTGGAAGATCACTTTTAGTTTTCTGTAAAAGAAAACTATTAAGATGGCTTTGTCTGGCCGTCTGCACGTTTTCTTTCCGCATTTTTTCTATCCGACCTCAGATCTTAAAAAATACTGAGGCTAGAGGGCTGCAAGTTGGTATGTGATCATCCACCCTCCAATCATCAAACATACCAAATTGCAGCCCTGTAGCCTCAGTAGTTTTTATTTTATTTAAGGTCAAAGTTAGCCATTATCGAGCTTCTGGCAACGCTAGAGGACAGGCGACCACCGCGCCGTGGCTGAAAGCTTCATGGACCGCGGCTCATACAGAAAACTTGATTGCTCCGACGAAACTTCGGCTCATTTTTTACTTATTTATTTTTGTGTATTGTAAAGTGCCTATCATACTGAATAATAATAATCACTTCTTTTATTGTATTATTATTGGGAGAGTGCATTTTCATTGTACACACACACATCTCTCTCTCTCTCTCTCTCTCTCTCTCTCTCTCTCTCTCTCTCTCTCTCTATATATATATATATATATATATATATATATATATATATATATATATATATATATATATATATAATGTAAATATTTCTTTCTCTTTTCTATATTACCTATTCCATATAAGCTTGTTCGAGTTCAAGGCTTTTAAATGGGGCTTCATCATCAATAATTTTAATAATTATAATCAGATGCACAAGTCAAGAAGACATCTTTGCCGTTATCTGCCAGCTCTGAGTCATCTGGTGGCAATAGTGCAAAGTCATTTCACTTTCCATCCTCAGTTCTTCCTGTTATCTCACATAATAAGATTTCAGGCATCGCATTGAGATATGCATGCGTTACATACACACACACACACACACACACACACACGCGTATATATATATATATATATATATATATATATATATATATATATATATATATATATATATATATATATATATATACATACATATATACTGTGTATATATTTCTTAGGAGCCACCACTGTTAAGAGAAACCGTTCAATGTTGAAAGAGCTTACCTCAGTTTTGAAAGCTGAATGGATAAGTCACTGCAATCCCCTTATCAAACCTGAAAAACAGGTTCGACTTACACCTTTTAGTAGTTATGACTTGGACCATCGATGAATGGTCTCTTATTTGTCAGTTTTTCATAAGTTGTGTATTAAAAGAGAACGTTCGCTGTCACAGTTGATACCTGATCTTCTTTTCCAGCCGAGAACGGTCAGATTTGCTGAACAGCAGCACCAATTTGCAGTAAATGTGTCTTGCTGTCGAACTTCTTTGTTCCAGGGGTCCTTTATTCCTCCCACCGTTCGACTGTGGAATAGTCTCCCTGAGGATGTTGTGCAATAAGAACCTCTCGAGCGAAGATGCAATGCATTACTACCCTAAAACAATTCTCCTTGTGTTTTAATAAATTATTTATATTTTCATCTATTTATTTGTTAATTTGTTAATTTATTTTCTATAATAACCGACCTGTTCTTTCTGTTTTTCTGTTACCTTCTGTTATTTTTCCTCAAATGAACGCTACATTCTTTGAAAGCTTGAATTTCAAGACAATGGCCCCCGTGGGCTTGTTCCGTATGAATAGGGTTCCTCTTATGAATATAATAATAATAATAATAATAATAATAATAATAATAATAATAATAATAATAATAATAATAATAATAATAAGGGCGTAATTCATTTCAAAGAAAGTGAGCGTGATGTTAGGGGACGTGTGTGGCCTCATATTTGAGAGTAAAAAAAGTGTAGTGAGAAAGTTGTCTCACACACACACACACACACACACACATATATATATATATATATATATATATATATATATATATATATATATATATATATATATATATATATATATATATATATATATATATATATATACATTTACATATATACTTATATATTTACATATGTGTTTGGTATGAATCAAGAAGGAATATTGAAAGCAAAAGGAAATCATTCACAAATCCTTATCTATTTATTTCAGTTAGACTCACCTGGAGGGTGTTGGGTTTTGGGGGATGCCCGCAGATGCTTCATTGTCTTAAGTTCCTGCGTTATTGACGAAAGGTCTCTGATTTCCACCATCCAGTTATTAGATGTTTTGGAATGTTAGATTTAGTTTCAAAACATTTTTCTAAATGCAAATACAAAACTGGTTCTTAATTTTCTCATTATTGTTTTAATGATTGATACAACCATTTAATTTTTATGATTATCAATATCCTCTTCATGTTCTTTGTTATTATCACCTCCACCTCGGCTGTTGTTGCAACGTCTTTTTGAAGACTTCCTCCCCTTCCTCTGGTCGCGTGAATGAATTTTACGAGTCACCCTTATTTCCTCACCTACTCATTTTGACCTTTTTGGCTTCCCTAATTTAGGGCGTCCTCTCCCTCCCTCCCTCCCTCCCTTCCTTTCTCTTGATACCCCAGTCTCTCTCCCTCTTCTCTCTTTTGCCTTTTTACACCTCAGTTCTTACCTAATTAGATCCATTACCTGTGCTTAATGCTCCCAGTCAACACTGTTACCTTCAGCAATTTCCTCCCCCTCTCTCTCTCTCTCTCTCTCTCTCTCTCTCTCTCTCTCTCTCTCTCTCTCTCTCTCTCTCTCTCTCTTGACAGGTTTGTTCATTTGTTATGTTGGAGTTTAAGAACACCTCATCTCTCTCTCTCTCTCTCTCTCTCTCTCTCTCTCTCTCTCTCTCTCTCTCTCTCTTTTAACAGGTTTGTTCATTTGTTACGTTGGAGTTTAAGAACACCTCATCTCTCTCTCTCTCTCTCTCTCTCTCTCTCTCTCTCTCTCTCTCTCTCTCTCTCTCTTTTAACAGGTTTGTTCATTTGTTACGTTGGTCTCTCTCTCTCTCTCTTCAGCAGGTTTGTTCATTTGTTGTGGTGGATTCAAGAACACCTCCTCTCTCTCTCTCTCTCTCTCTCTCTCCAGCAGGTTTGTTCATTTGTTGTATTGGAATTCAAGAACACCTCTCTCTCTCTCTCTCTCTCTCTCTCTCTCTCTCCAGCAGCTTTGGTCATTTATTGCATTGGAGTTCAAGAACACCTCTCTCTCTCTCTCTCTCTCTCTCTCTCTCTTAACAGGTTTGTTCATTTATGTTGGGGTTCAAGAACACCTCCTCTCTCTCTCTCTCTCTCTCTCTCTCTCTCTCTCTCTCTCTCTCTCTCTCTCTCTCCTTGAACCGTCTTCCCATCATCGCGTGGCCACCTTGGGTTCTTGACACACGCCACCCACACTCAGCGCCTCCCTCTGCCACGCTCATCTCGCTAATTAGTGGTTATATTAATTACCCTTCATAAAAAAATACATGCGAGTCTCGTCTGGGTTATCGCTCTTATTTTATTTATCTATTTATTAATCAACTGAATTATATCTTTCTGAAAATCAAGCCGCTACGCCCTCTGCTCTTGTTTGTAAGCTTAGATGGGTCAGGTTAGATTTTCGTTAGTTAATCTTGTATTTTTTTAACTCATATTTAAATACTGGATCATAAAAATGATATTCATCTTAGCGACATAAATATACTTATATTTACTAACTGCGATGGCAAGTTCATCAGCCATTTATCTTCAAAGTGAAGACGTGTACCTAAAATAATTGAAGTTCCAATTCAATAAGTTCTTTAGTTAATTTAAAGAACAACCATCAATTATTGTACAACTGCTTTCTTGAGAGTCCTTCGGAACCTCAGTAACATTTTGCCAAAACATTAAATCAAAGTCAAAGAAAGGAGCTAAGTTTTCTTGCCTACGAATTCCTAAGCTCATTATCTCGGAGGACTTCAAGTCCCCGGTCGAGACGGTCTTCTCCGAGCACTGATCTCCAATCGCTGTATTAAAAATTATCATAGAGGGCCAAAGAATGCCTGGGTCTCAGCATCCACGGATGCTTTACCAATCATAATGATACAAATTTTATATGCATTTTACACATAATTTGAGAGAGAGAGAGAGAGAGAGAGAGAGAGAGAGAGAGAGAGAGAGAGAGAGAGAGAGAGAGAGAGAGAGAAACAGCCGAACTAGTTTCGCGCGGGACCTCTAACGTATATACTATGATGGGGTTCTGTAATTCAGACTTGTATATCGTACTATACTCTTTCATTTCCTCTGCAGCCAACCTATACAACAAATATGGGGACATTGTTATATGCAGATATCAAAGGTAATATTAAAAGTAACAAAGACCGAACCTTTAAAGTTGTGCTTTGTAGAACTTTAGCTCTATAATGACTTTAAATCACCTCTGGAAAAAGAAGTAAAACTAATTGCACAGAAAAATGTGGAAATTGTGTCTCAGCTACTGTCAATAATCTTCACCACATTCCACTACCAATAGCTTGGGAAAGGGGACTCAAAGGTTTCACACTTACAAATGGTCATTATCATCATCGTTACCAATGCCTTGCGACGCAAAGGGCCTGGAAATTCTGTCACTTATGTGAAAATCATGTAGTTAAATCTGAGTCTATCACTAAATATGTTATGTCGACTTACAGAACATCTGTTTATTATCCTACTTTCCGAACCATGTCGCAGTGATTTTGGGGATGCAAAACGCGGCCATTTAAATCAAATAATTTTGTTTAAAAGTTCCAGTAACGTGTTTTTCAATTACAAGAGTTTTTCCTTAAAGGCAAGGCAAAGGACACTTGATATTGAAAAACTGACATTTTTTTTTTATTGAAATAAGTCTGTAGCTTTGAAATTTAGGTAGGGGTCATCCTTGCTGGAGAATAATAATGATAATATAATTCTTTTTATTATTATTATCATAAAAATCAAAATCTTCATCGCATGGAATAATGAAGATCAATAATAAGCAAAGTGATATATAACCGAGAAGATAAAGTCTTTAAAGTTAACCAAGCCAGTTCAGTCATGAGCATAATTTTTCAGTGACAAACTCATAATGTTAACATTCTCTTATTGATCAACCAAAAAAACTCACAAATCCGAAATCGATATGGAATCGGCAAAATTAACAATGATAATGATACCTGTAACATTTCAAGCCATGCTACAGTCAACAGTAAGGATAAAACGAACAAAACGAAAAAAAGAATAATAGAGAAATTCAGCAAAAAATTAGTAAAAAAAAAAAAAGTATATCTCTCAGTCCGTTTCTGCCACTCACTGTGATCCGTTGGTGTTCGTATCGGACTCCTACTTTCAGTTGAGAGTTTTATTAAGTCTTGCTTCTATTAAAAGGCAAAACGATGGCCTCACATTCAACCCACTTCTTTCAACAGACCTTAAGACATGTGTAGGGGAATTGGGTGTTGACAAACGTAAACAAAAATTGCTCAACGAATCCAGATGGTCAAAAGACAGACCAAAAGAGCTGACCCTCCACCCCTGGATGCATATATTATTGACTGATCGCCGCTTTTCTTAAGCACCAAGTCGCCCTAGGTTGCCGTATCAGGACACTCCCTCTTCTTATTCCCTTACCGAAAGGATGAAAGGTCACCGTGCTCTGATAACCTCCCCCTGAAGAGAATTCATTCAGAACCTAAAGGCTGATGCAGATCGACCCTCTCTCTCTTTCTCTCTCATCTTTTTCCTTTCCCCCGCCCATTCACCAATTCCCCGGGACCTACCGCCGCCTTGGCCGATGCATCCTACAGAAGAACAAAGGGCGCAGAAGGAAGCTCTGTAATGAGGAGCGTACTCCGCCCACATCACAGCCACACTTTCAATAGTGGGCGGTCATGCTTGGCCAACCTAGAGAGCGAACGAGGTTCCACCGCCTCGATGAGCAAACGCTGTATGCTTTACTCAGGTACGTGCGTGTGGCCATGCGTGTTTGTTAACCCTTGATTTATATATATATATATATATATATATATATATATATATATATATATATATATATATATATATATATATATATATATATATATACAGTATATATATATAGTATATATATATATGTATGTATATACATATTCATATATAAATATGCAGATATAAATATAAGCACATATACATATATATACACACATATATATGTATGTACACACTATATACTTATATGTATGTATAGATATTTATATACATATATACACTTATACATATATATATGTATATGTATATATATATATATATATATATATATATATATATATATATATATATATATATATAAATAATGCTGAAATGACTCAATGCGTAAATCTTTGATTTCCACGTCTAGTGAACACGCACACAGTTAGAGTAAGAAGAAGCCATTCTCAAAGTTTGACAAATACGCATTACCATTCAGTAATGAAGCATAAAAAAATGTGTACCTTACAACCCTGAATTACCTGAATCACGAAAACGGAAAGTACTGTATTATGATGACAAACGCATTCAGAGTTCTTAGTATGCGATATACCTCCGGATATGTAATAAAAAATATCAGGCAGCTCACCGAAGCCATTTCTCCTCATGGCTGCCGTGATGGATTAGACACAGGTTCGTGTGTTCCCTGAAACATGCGTGCTGACAGCCAGCATTGCTGGGCACATTACAGGAGAAAATATTAATGTTTCCGGTTTCGTGACATTGAAGACCATTTATGCTGGGGAGAGCCATTCTTCCAAAAGTAGAATTTTATTGCTCTCATTTCTTTTAAATCTTTTTGTGTGTGTGTGTGTGTGTGTGTGTGTGTTTCATCTCTCAAATCATATACTTCGGCAAATCTATTCATATTTGTGTATATACGCATGAAAAGTAAATTAGGCTACCTGAGAAGGGTAAGGAGGGGAAAAAGTACCTTAAAGCTAAAACGGAATAACCAGAAGAAACGATTAAAAGAAAAAACAGTTTATAAGTGATAACCCAGTACAGAACGAAAGAATTCTAAGATGAAGCTACTGCAAAATTTCCTTCACTTATTGTACCGCATGTTGTAGGAAAAGGAGAGGAGTGGATCAAACATTTTGCGTCGATTCACAGCTATGAACTCGAAACGAAGACGTCCATTAACCTCAATCACAGATCCGAGCTCGGAGAATTTCCTTTTAATTGTTAATGGATGATATGCCATTTCGGTGGCTGAGTTCGAATCCCAATTAATTTTTTATGAGACTTAATCATATTCTTCACGCAACGCTCAAACCGTTGGCAATGAGATAGTTTTGATTCGCGGGAGAAAAATGTTTATTTGTTTTTGAATAGAAAGCTTCTTAACATTTAATTACAGTAAAACCTCACATTATAAGGATCTCTGCAAAAATATTTTAGACAACATTAGTAAATAGAAGAGAAAGAAGAGAGTCTCGTTGATTTATTTTGATCATTTTTTATGTAAAGTTCGCGTGCAAAGATCATAGAGGTCTCGTCGTAAACAGACCGTTAAAAATAGCATGTTGATCATCCAGACACAGAGATGGATAACATCAGTGCTATTGGAACACCTGATCGGGCCGGAAATAAAGTGGTCTTCATCTACGTGAGACTACTGCAAATACAACACATTACAACATTACAACACCTTTCTATCTGGCAAAGAATAAAATGTTAAATCTCTCATTTTAAAGATTGGAGACATGAAGCACAAATCCTCGATTCAGACAATTCAAAGCCATCAAATGAGATTACCTTTTAACTAACTGTAGTCGGTTACAGGTAACAGGAATAGTATCCTAACCCTGATCGCTTTATAATGGTTAGACTGACCATGATTTTTTCGTCATGAGTTAAAATGATTTCATAGGTCGAAAACATGTAAGCAACCCATTATTTCTCAGAGCGTAAACTTTTAACTTTTTGCTGGTCGATGTGAAAAGTGTTGATTATCTTGAAAAAAAAAGGGCAAAAGCTTTAAAAATTTACGATATCAACTAGGTTTCTAGTACGAACGCATTCTCCATAACACTCGCAGTATTCATGAATGAGTACCAATTATTTTTCTCATATGGAAAAGTACTGTTCTAAGTAGATTGTTGCATTTTTAGCTCAGTAAGCCATAGGAGCTTTACTACCAAACATTACGATTTACAAGTTCATCATTAAAGTTTTTCTGCTTTGCATAGAGAGCTCGACAACTTATGGGTTTGTACTATGTTTTTTTGGGCCCTGAGGCACATTTGAATAAGACGTTACTGTTCGATACAATTTTCTATTTTGCTATTTGTTCAGGACCCTAAATGAAAACCTGGCTAGTGTTATTAGGTTTGTAGATGAATTTGTGGTGGCAAATTAGCATTCCAATGCACCATTTTGTAGATTTAGGGTAGTATTCGGAAATGACCAAGTAGGAAATTGCAATGTCTGTAAGACTGCATAGATATCCTTGAATTATCTTATTGCTGGCTTCGTAAAATTAAAGTTTACTGGCTGTGATTTTCTTGAATGAGGACTTTGGACGTCTAGACAGATTTACTATTATAAGAAATGAGGAACAGAGCGAATTTTATCATTCTCAAGTCAACAAGGCAAAGGAAAATCAACGTATAAATTCCAAAGATCAGAAAGTGTACATAACAGATTTGAAAAAAATTAGGATGTTTCTCTAAGAAGCCGCGCAAGACTCGATCCTACAGGGAGAGTCTCAAGTGTCCTGCAACTATTTTGCTGTCAATGCATTTTTATAGTGAGAGCCTTTCACTCTTCCTACGAATACAAATGCATAAAGTACGCCGGGCTCAGATTTCTAGGTTCCCTTGGGAGAGGCGATGTTTCCGCTTTGGAGATAAGCAATACAAGAAACTTGGTGTTGCTTGAAAGTAGTAGATGTCACACGTGCAATAGCGTTTAACGGGAGTTGCTTAAAAGAAAGACTGGTGCCACCAAAAAAGAGAGAGAGAGAGAGAGAGAGAGAGAGAGAGAGAGAGAAGAGAGAAAAGAAATATATATATAAGCATTAAGCTACAAACGTCCTTTAACATCCAATTCATGTAAAAATTCATTCATATATATATATTTATATATATAAATTTATATTTATATCTTATATATATATATATATATATATATATATATATATATATATATATATATATATATATATATATATATATATGAAATGTATACAAATCTGATACTTACTGAAATTGATGGTATCACTCTGAGCACCTGAAATGAAATAGAAAGTCCAAAGTGAACGACTAAATGCGCCAGAAAATTAGACCGGTTTATAAATATTCAAAGTACTTCTTAATGTGGGACACGTCTAAAAAAAAA
>NC_089754.1:23960677-23973177 GCF_040412425.1 Macrobrachium rosenbergii | reverse complement strand
CCTTGTTACCTTCAATTGCTGTGGAAGAGTTGTCTGAGGGAGGAACAGCAAGAAAAGGTCTGAAAGGAAGGAATGCCTACACCAGGAAAATAAGATGGGTTGTTCTCGAGTGTGTCAATGAAAACACAACTTCTGCCACCTTTTCCAGCCAAACACCTTGATTGGATGGATGTCAGCCATACTGATTTCGCAGTGTTGAAGCTAAAATATTACAGCAAGTCACAACACTTGAGAGCGCCTCAGGAAACCTCTTGTTGATGGAAAGCAAGTTGGAAATGATGTCTCTCGCCTTGAACAAAAACAGCATAGTTGAAAAATAACTGTGGCTCCCAGCTCCAAACTCTGTGACGGCGACTGGCTCTGTTCCGCCATTGGCTTACAGCAGGCTATGCAATATCCCTATCCTTCTGTCATCTCAGCGTACTATAAACGCTAATTGTGGCGTAAGTCTCTTTAACATGGCCGTCCTCGCCCAACTCCTAGCCTGTCTATGAGTTAATGTAACTGACTACTCTACCAAGATAATAAGCAAGAAAAGAATTACTCAGATTTTGGTGAGTAAAACTGTATTTTGCCATTTTCCATTTTTTCAGTAGTGATTATTTTTTCTGCCTTATTCAACATTATCCTCATTATTAATCATTATTCACAAGTCTGTATGGATTATGATTAACATATGCATGTTAATTAATGTTTCGTAGCTATGTGTGACATAAATTTTTTGAAAATATTTAGTTATTTTAGACCCATTACCATTAACTTCATCATTAATCGTTAGTCACAAACTTGTTAGAATTATTGATAACATACGGTACACCATGGCATTTTTATGAATGCTTAGTAACTGAGTGACTATTTTTTGGACATTTTTTATTTTTTTGAAGAAAAAGGATTGGTGGGGGCGGGGGAAGGTTTGGAGCGCAATTTTATCCCTATTCCATAAGTCATTTCCATAAGTCATTGTAACACAACGTAAGTTAATGCAAACAATAGCTTTGTGATTTTATACCGCAGAGACCTGATAGAAACATTTTAGGGCATACGGGGGGAACTGAGGCAAAAGAAAAAAAATGGAGATACTGCACATTTTTGCAAATACAAAAACTACTCAATCTTTTTTTTTTCAAAAATTGATAAACAGGCATAATTCACATAGAATTTTTTCAATTTAAAGAAAGATGTAAGGTCTTAAAGTTATAAATAACGATGTTATCGCGATTTGAAAGCCGTTCATTTGCAGTCACGATTGATCCAGTTTTTTAAAAACAAGTCTCTCGAGTGATGCACTCAAATATAAAAAAAATGTAAATAGAAAGGAAGTGAGGGACTCAAATATAAACAAATATTAATATAAAGAAAGTGATGGATAAAAAAAAAAAAAAAAAAAAAAAAAAAAAAAAAATATATATATATATATATATATATATATATATACACACACATAAATATATACATACATAAGTATACACACATATATGTTTATTTATATATATATGTATATTTATATGTGCATATACATTATATATATACTGTATATGTATACATATACTGTATATATATATATATATATATATATATATATATATATATATATATATATAGAGAGAGAGAGAGAGAGAGAGAGAGAGAGAGAGAGAGAGAGAGAGAGCAAATCCCTATTTATTCCGTTCAAGAAACAATAGCTCCATTACCTCCCTTGAGACGCACAGGACTCCCTTGGCTCTTTAACAGTTATGGCGTTACTACGTTGGTGCGTTGCCCAGGGCAACTTCGAGGGAGTTTCCCATGGACACGCATGCGCACCCCATCGGACCAAAAGGCCTATAATGGTCGTCTAATGTTCCTAGATTCATGTGACGGGATGGCTCCCACGGTTGAAGGTTTCTCTGGTTCCCTGGGCACCGTGGCTCACAGGCGATTCGTCTTCTTATGAATTGGACTTAAAACTTTTTTTTTTTTTAACTTTCTTTGTATTTTATTTTTTTCTGTGTGGTGCTGTACTATGGAATCCCATTAAAGGGCGAGTTTTCGGTCAGTATTTTCTACTTTGGTGAAATAATAATAATAATAATAATAATATTATTATTGCTGCTTCAGCTGCATTTATTTTGTAGAAGACTTTTTCTATTTTCCTTATTGCGGACTTCTCTTCAGTGGAGGTGCGTGCTAACAGCTCGCCTATATTTGTCATTTCATGGGGGAAAAGTCAAAATCTGGATTCTGCTTCTTTATATATTCTATACAGTTAGTTATATACAATTGTTGCCGCGACGCGTTTCGACAGACTCTTCTGTCATTCTCCAGCGGGAGCTAGTAGAGGACTGGCAGATTGTTGTTGTTGTTTTAGATTTAGCTGGCCTTGTGCCAGCACGGGCTCTTGCTTCTAGAGCAGCCCGTAACTATATGTTGATGATGAGTCTGTGAGATGGGTAGGTTAATGAAAACTTTATTATGATACATGAAAGTGATTTTGGTGGGGTGAAAATTTGAAATGAAAAGGTTTAACAGGCAAGGTTGCAACCTCTTTGAACCCTAAGGTACCCATCAGATGAGGATAAAATACGATAGCAGTGAGTGTTGGCTAGTGGGAGGCCAACAGATGGAAAAAGGAAGAATTGAGTAGTAGGCACAGGTAGCTAGTATGCTAGTTGGTGGTGATCCAAAGCCATATTCCTTGTCCGGTCCTAATTCTTGTGTCTGTATGTGTTTTGTGTATTTGTTGGGTGTTGATTGTGATGGATGGAATGATAGGGGAAGGGTGATTTCTAAAGTCAGTATTTAGAGATGAGTGGTATGGATTTTTATTTGTTGTCTGGGTCGAGTCTGTTGAGTCTGATTTAAGAATAGGGAAGGAGGGTGGGTGGTTTAAGGTATGGATTCTTGAGTTATCTTGGTGGTGGGTAGGAGCATAGGAAGCCTGCAAATTCATGGATGTTTGTCAGTATGTGCTTTGTTATTTGGGTAGCTGTTCTTTCATTACCTTCATAACTTGTTCTTAGCTGTTCTGTTTCTGTACAGTCAAGAAGGTAGTGTTCCAGGGTTCTTCTGGGATTGTTTCACAGTACTTGCATGGTTGAGGATTGTCTACTATTCTTTGCCATGTGCACAGGTATCCTAGCCTTAGCCGATGGATTATGACTGCTAGGGCCCGTGACATGTCTTTGGTTATATTGTGTGGTTTTAGGTTTACAGTGTCTATGTACCACTTGGCGGTTTTTGAACCACCGAAAACAGCTCTTCTGACTTTGCTTTCTTCCTGTAGTTGGCAGTGTGCTGCTGCCTTGTTTTTCAGTTGTGTGAGTGAGGGGCTGATTTTGATACTAACGTTGGTGTGTAGCAACCCACTTTTTGCTAGAGAATCTGCTTCTTCGTTTCCTTGGATTCCCATGGCTCGGAATCCAGTTTAATCTTCATCACCAGATCATAAGAACCGCCGCACCCGTGATCTGGTGATGAAGAATAACCCCTCTCCGCCAGCAAGAGAACCCCTCAAGCAGAAGTGATCTGGTGATGAAGAATAACCCCTCTCCGCCAGCAAGAGAACCCCTCAAGCAGAAGTGATCTGGTGATGAAGAATAACCCCTCTCCGCCAGCAAGAGAACCCCTCAAGCAGAAGAACGTGGTCTACCAATTTGTATGTCCTGTCCGAGGATGCCCCGGCGCTTATATTGGAATGACCACGATGCGTCTGTCAAAAGGATCTCCTGCCACGCCCAGGAGGGTGCCATCATGAACCACGCCCGTGCTACTCACAATATTTCCATCTCCCGCGACAGTATTATACAAAATATAAGTATAATCGGGAGAGCCGCCGACCCTCGACGTCTGCGCCTGCTAGAGGCGCTCCTCATTGCCGAGAGAAAACCAACAATGAATACGACGCAGGAGGCATCGCTCCTACCCACGAATTTAAGAAGAATAATGCAGAACACCCACCAAATCCAACGAATACCTGAAAACGACAACCTGAAAATGGAGATGGCCCTGATGAGCGAGGCGCCCTTCGAGACAATCCCCCGACTACGACAGAAAGAGTAGATAATGACATCATTCATCCGCAGCCCAATAGCAGCCAAACTACCGATGATGTCAGCCGGCATGACATCACGCAACGGCAGGCCAATGGGAACGCTGGAATGAATGACATTCCCAGGTTGCGAAGATCTGTCAGGATCGAGCTTCGCCACAGAAATTTGGCTTGAAGTTCGCTGACTGCAACCAATCAGAATTCGCCATCCATGACCCCCCGCTGAAGCCCGTGTATAAATTCAGAAGGACCTATGCAATCTGCCAGTCCTCTACTAGCTCCCGCTGAGAATGACAGAAGAGTCTGTCGAAACGCGTCGCGGCAACAATTGTATATAACTAACTGTATAGAATATATAAAGAAGCAGAATCCAGATTTTGACTTTTCCCCCATGAAATGACAAATATAGGCGAGCTGTTAGCACGCACCTCCACTGACGAGAAGTCCGCAATAAGGAAAATAGAAAAGTCTTCTACAAAATAAATGCAGCTGAAGCAGCAATAATATTCAATAGAACCTGTTTGAAAGAGGGTCTGCTGCCAAATTATAATAATAATAATAATAATATTATTATTATTATTATTATTATTATTATTAATACAAGGCTGGTAATGATTATCATATTAGCTCGAGATATACAGTCGATTTAAAAAATTTCTTATTTCACAGACTATCATGCCGGGAATAATATTACGAGACGCGGCTTATGCTGTTTAAAAGAAAAGTAAGATGTGGACCCAAATGTAATTAATGTAAGACATTTTTTAGTCTAACTGTCCAACTTGATCTATCTGCGAATGTTTAATTGATGCAGCAATCAAGAACGCAGTCATTCATAGGCAACTCATAAGGTCCACTTTAGTAGCTGTATTTTTTATATATAAACTTGGCAGACAATTTTATAGATAGAGTTGTTCATTCTGTAAATAGCCTGTCGCTAGAGATCAGGGATTTTTGGGAAACCATCAGCAGAAGACTTAAACGCTCCATTATAAGTCTCAAGTCTTGGTGTATACCACATCAGCCGTAGATTGTCTTTATACCGTTTAGGAGGAGTTCCTATCATTATCGTAAATGCTCCCACGTACTATGGGAACTGAGCAAGTTCTGGGACTTGGCTATAGTAGACATATCACGCCTAGAGGTTATTATAATATGATTACTCTGAAAATGTAGCCAGGAGGGCAATATGCCAGTGCTCTCAATATCAAGGTTAGGTCATGGAAATTGACTTACCCGCTCTAGTCTCCACAAAATGTCGCCGTTGCTGTCCTGGTGTTCCCGTGGCATGTGGAGGGGAAGGAGAGGAGACGGGTATAAAAGTCTTTGCTGGCACTCTTCCTCTTACGACAAAAGAACATTAGTTGTTATCTAAACTACCTGCGGCCAGGAGAGAATCACAGCGGATAATAAAATGTGGCAAAGGCTAACTATTAAGAACCGGATTTGCTCTTTATTCATCAGACGTTGATCATTGATCTTAATTTGGAATAACAACCATTGTTTCAAAGTTACTGATAAAGGTAATGACAAAAAAAAAAAAAATATAGGACTCTCTAGTACGTGTTTTAACTTACACAAACACTCACACACACATACACACACACACACACACACATATATATATATATATATATATATATATATATATATATATATATATATATATATATATATATATATATATATATATATGTATGTTTGTGTATGTGTGTGTGTCTGTGTATGTATCAATATATATATACAGTATATATGTGTGTGTGTGTGTGTGTGTGTGTGTGTGTGTATGACGCTTTTATGACTGTCATATAGTTATACAACAATTCTCTGAATGTGAGTTATGACTCTTAGCATTTTTAGTCGAACTCCTAATTGCCAGTGGCTGCAACTGGTTTTGCCTTGAAATAGAATGGACCATGCAAAATAATTTTAGTCATTATCTTCTACATTACAGGTTGAAATTCAAAACATGACAAAAATGCCTTTCCTCTCCCATTTAGTACTTCGTATCTAGCATTGTGTATCGATAAGAGTAACATTTTAACAACACTAATGCATACAAAAAAGTATGCTTATAATGCAATCGTTTACCTACTTGAGTTTCTTGTATTTTTCTTTTCCTTTTCACATTTTATAAAATCTTCTCTTTTTTATGCTCATTACCATACAATTCTTTTTTGATTTGCTAACATCGCTGAGGCTCATAAGATAAACTGCATTATCTATCTCTCCGACATTCAGTCACAAATTATTTTCAAAAGACTATAGTAGGATGTCACTGTTATTCCTTATATTTATCGATGCCTGAATTTTCCTTTCAAAATTTATAGAGCAATATCCAAGTCTTATAATTTCTTTCATGATTGGCATCATACTAATTCCGAGTAAATCTAGCTGTCTTTTTTTTTTTAACACGTAATACATTAAGCTGGGCAGTATACGTTTGTTCTCAGAATTTGATAAACAGCAGGGGGAACAAGAAAAGTAGCAGAAATGTTCATAAAATATCATCTTGTGAATAACGATAACGGTGACAGTCTTACCTATTACAGGTGATTCGTTGCAGTCTTCGTCGTGCACGTGCATGCTAAGACCCTTGCCCTTTGCTCTCTTAGACCCTTACCTTAGAATCAGTGACGGATGATACTCACCATATAAAAATAAAAATCTCAAACACTCCTTAAGTAAGCTGCAGAGGAAGAAACAAAGTTCTGATAAAGTAAGATACAGCCTCCGGAAAGTATGTACCTTGGTAGAAAAGGTTAAATTCAGAAGTCGCTCTGGAACTCCATTAAATGAGAAGAGATCACAGACGTATCTGAAGAATCCGGGACCGAATATGAAAAACATATAACGTTTTCTTCAACCACACAGCCATGCCATATGAAGCAGATTCTAAAATCTATAAAGATGAAAAATGGCATCATAGCCCAAAGCTTTAGTGCAAAATCAACACTTTAATCCCGGGCCATGCAAAAATTCAGACCAGGAGGCGGTCACTTGCTGTGTTGAGGTTGGCCATGTAATCTGGATTAAAAGCATATAAACCGTCCTCTGTTGAGTGATATATGTGTGATCGTGGGAGACACCTGGCGGTGAGAGTGACTAATAGCGCTATGATGACCGAGTTATTGCAGATCTCGCATTGTGGTGGTTTTCTCATTTTTTCCAGGCCAGCCTATGCAAGGATGTAACGTCGAAAGTCTCCGGGAAAAGTTCTGGGTCGTAAGCTCTGGATTAAGGGGGGAAAAAAAGAAGGAAAGAAAAAAAGAGGTGTGGGGTCATCTTTCGCCCTCCCCTTCCTTCCTGCAATTGCAAATGGGGTATTGGTGAAAGGCCCCTGCAACAAGAGTGGCCGCAACACTCGTAAATAAAGCCCGGAGAGGAGTTTAGTGAGCCGTAAATGATACCCTGAAACCTTCCCCCTATTTTTATTTTTTTTATTTGTCCTCTTTGGTTTCTCGGTTTTCCTTCCCCGCCCCTCCTAGCAGCGAGTTCATTTACATAAGAACCGTAGTTTTCATCCACTAGAAAAATGACCTTAAATGATAGAGTGATAATGCGCTTATCCATTTTTTTTCCCGAAGTTTTGGATAGAATTTACGATCCTGGTTAACTTAATAACATCACCTTTCCCAGGCAGCGCCATTCAGGCGAAATTCTGCGGCAGAGATTAGAAAAGGATTCTGCAGTCAAATTACTCGAGTCTTTGGCCGTCTTCGTCCCAAGATAGTAAACCTCGGCTGAGGAAGTCGTCTTCATAAAAATGGCATTAACAGCTCTCTCTCTCTCTCTCTCTCTCTCTCTCTCTCTCTCTCTCTCTCTCTCTATACACATTTTCTGATTTTTTGTTGTGTAGAACGAAGCTAATCCAAGGGAAAATCAATATCATAAAATTAATGAATGAATTTACTGTAACGAAATCCCTCCCCCTTTTTTTTCCTCGTTCTATCTTTCTCCCTTTTCAAGAATAATGGCTTATAAAATCTACTGGTCATTGATGAAAAATTTTAACTATCCCACGCCTGCTTTTTGTAATCTTATTTTACTTTACTATCCCACGCCTGCTCTTTGTAATCTTATTTTACTATCTTGTATATATATATATATATATATACCAGTATAATTTATTATCGAATTTACTGTACTTTGAGAGTTAATTATACCCCAGGGAATATAAGTGATAAGTGCACCTGCCTTTGTCAGGATTCGAACCTAGGTCTTGGGTTCAGATACAGCTATGAGTAGTCGACTTTGACCTTTCGGTTATCAAGAGAATGGTCGTAGCACATTCTCTTCTTACTTATGATTCCCCTTGGGTGTAAGTTATTCTTAAGGTATAGTGAATTAGATTTTAAACAATATTTGTCTTAATATTTGTGTCTAAAAAAGTCTCGCGTTTATTTGACAAAATAAAAACTCATTTATCCGGCTATCTCTCTCTCTCTCTCTCTCTCTCTCTCTCTCTCTCTCTAATATCTATATATATATATATATATATATATATATATATATATATATATACACACACACACACACACACACACACATATATATATATATATATATATATATATATATATATATATATATATATATATATATATATATATATATAATCAGAGGAAGACGGACGAAAACCACACATCACTAGGCTGTCTTATTTATTTTATAGGCAACGTTTCGTAATTATTTACAGAATTACATCCTCAGTGCTTTGCATAAGAAAAGATAAAAATCAATTATAAGTACAGTCTTAGAATACATTTAAAATGTTACAGAGTAAGAATGAAATAAATAAAAATAAAAACACAACCAACCTAGGGGTGAGACAGTAAAGGCCTGTCCACACTAGGAAACATTGTTTGGAAACAAAGTTTGCAAACTCTATGAAAACAGTTTCTTCGGAACTGTTTGTAAACAGTTTGCAAACCGTTTTCAAACATCTTGGAAACTGTTTGCAAACAATGTTTCCTGTCCAGACCTCAGTTGTCGTCAGGACGCCTGCTGGTGCAGTAGCCTCTGTATTTTACTTGGCAGTTGTAATGCACTCGAGGAGGGGGATAAAAGAAAGAAGAAGAGATGGGTGAGGAAGTTTTTAGAAAAAGGAACATGTCATGCTGACTTGCTTCTGGCGTGTATGTATATGTACATATACATATATACATATGTATAAGTATGAATGTTTAAGTGTATATATGTAATTATATATACACATACATATATACACGTATACATATATATGTACATTATACATGTGTGTATATATATATATATATATATATATATATATATATATATATATATATATATATATATACATACATATATACATACAGAAACACTAAATGTTTTCCATTCTGGATGGGAAAGAAATATAAGGTAAAAAGTGTTTGCAAACGGTTTGCAAACAGTTTGTAAACTTTGTTTCCAAACAGTTTCCAAACTGTTTGCAAACTGTTTGCAAACAGTTTGCAAACTTTGTTTCCAAACAATGTTTCCTAGCGTGGACAGGCCTCTAAGGAACTAAATGGAAGGAAACCACCACAGTAAGAAGTTAAGCTAAATACAATTGACTAGCAGATGTATGATATTTAAGGATGGTACAAGTTTTTTTATAAATAACGGCTCTAAGATGGTTAAATCTTTGTTCTCAATGTAGGTTTTACATTGTTTTGAGTGATTCCTGATATTGGAGTGCCCTGGCTATAAAATGAATAAGACAGCATAGTGATGTGTGGTTTTAGTCCGTCTTCCTCTGAATATGTTTCCTGTAGTGTTTCACTGTGCCCTGTATCACTATATATATATATATATATATATATATATATATATATATATATATATATATATATATATATATATATATATATATATATGTGCGTGTGTGTGTGTATGTATATATATATTTTATTTATATTTGTCTTAATATTTGTGATTATCACAAAGCCTTTCTTTTATGTAACAACAATTCTCTCTCTCTCTCTCTCTCTCTCTCTCTCTCTCTCTCTCTCTCTCTCTCTCTCTCTCTCTCTCTCTATATATATATATATATATATATATATATATATACATATGTATATGTATATAGGCTATATATATATTTATATTCCTATAAACAAACGTAATATTTTCTTTCAAGGCCTAAGTAGATGGTAACTACATTATCGCGTGAAGGTCCTCAAAGTCCTTCCGATGCTCAGAGAGAGAGAGAGAGAGAGAGAGAGAGAGAGAGAGAGAGAGAGAGAGAGAGAGAGAGTGGTAGGGAGGGGCGGGTTTTGGCTGATGAAATTAGTCTGTAAGTTGATCGACAAACTAAATTCAATAGAAAAGAGCGGAACGGGAAGGACTCATTAAGTCTCAGTTTTTCCTTTGTAAAAAGACTTGTTTATTAATGTCCAATGAAAATAATTTCCTATTGGTATTCTACCTCATGACTCGCTTTCCAACACACAAAACTCGATTGAAAAGTACACTGACGGGCCCCACAGTTTGTCAGGCTATAATGAGTAGAGCTGTAAGGTAAGGAAGATTTACTCACATCATTCATCACAAGTTTACTGTTGTCGGTAGCCTTTGCTGCTTTGTCTCTTGTTGTATGTACACGCCAGTAAATAAAACTCCATTGTTTATATCCTCGCATATATATATCCGCGTTCCTAGCTCCCTTAAACAAACTAGCTCTCATTTGCGTATCTTGTTTACTGATGCTTATCCAATTCAGCATATAGATCGGCAAGGTACAACAGGTAGATCTGTAAGTGACGCACCCGCAATTTATATTCGGGGCCATTGCGGTAGGCTTCGTGGATGGTGTCTAATAATTTATGTTCGTGAGCCAGATTTGTTTACTTACCAACTTTATCCATTCCCTCCGTTGTAATATTTCCATCGCCGCGACATACCTTGATTGAATGGTTTTCTAAATGCGTTACTTGCATGAATTTGTGCGTTAGATATTTATGCATCCTTTGTCACATGTACGACAGTGTATTTTGATAACGAGAATTTAGAGTTGAATATGTGTTTATCTGTTTTATATGTCCCTCGGCACAATCTCATAACAAAGAAGAGACATCATTCATCGCGATTTGTCAAGTTAGTTGATTGGCACTCAGAATTATAACGTTTTAGGTTATTCATTCTCTAACAGAAACAGAGGGAAGTTCGCTCTAATTTGACGCTCTTCGTGATTCATATTGACTACTGGAAATTTTATTGCAAAACTCCATGACAAAAGTAAACGTATTCCAAATCATTCAGAGATAAAATGTTTCCCTTGTGTATTTGCTGCCAAAATCGCAAAGCTCCCAATCATCTTAAATAATTGTTATTTTTGCCATCAGACTTGCACAGAAGTTTGAGACAAATCGACAGTGAACAGATGGTATAATAATATCAGTTAAATGCCTGAAGAAGTTTAGGTATCCTGCTCTGAATGTGTTCAGAGTATAATGTTAATGATTACCTTTTGAAGAAAGATGACTGTTATGATTGTGAATGCTGCCAAACAGAACATATCGGTTCATTCTATGGAACTATTTTTGTAATGTAAAATTCATGCTCAAGAAATAGCAACGCCAACCTGACAGTAATTTGTCTTACACTCGTGATAGTATTCCTTGATTTGCGTGAGCTGGAAGAGTGGGCTCGTACGAAATATGAAGAAATAATATTATCCTGCGACTGCACTATATATTAAAGTCAGACTGAACTGTTTTCTTAAGATATTTAACATTTCAATCCTTGAAGGGAACCAAGGAAAAAGGAACATTTGAAAAACATTACCATTGCCTCTTAAATCATCAGTATCATGGCATTTTTATCACATCTCGCCTTTGCTAATGATATGCTAAGTCTTTAATTTAAAGACGTGCTGATCTAGCTGCTTCCTGTAGGTTTCCATTTGCATATAAGAAATGATTTCATTATGCGACAAAAAAGCTGTTTTGGTTTATAAATTACTGTATACATTATTATATTGTTTATATACATTGTCAGTGTTAAAGCAACGCGCAATAGTTCCAGGTGATTCATCCATTTAATTTACAGTCTCCACTTGCCGTTTCCACCAGGCATAATTGCAAATCGAGTTTCTCGATCATTACTAACAACTGGATATATCTAAAACACTTGTTGGTCTGTGTGGGACACGCGTACAGTCGCTATTCCAAGTGTTTTGTTTAATAGCGTTGGATAAAAAGCAAGGTCGTAATTTGTCTAGCATGTAAATTGGCTTTCTAACCTGGCCACGTATAAATATGCTGAGGCAGTGCCGTGTATGAATACGTGACGGGAACATTTGTCCCCGGGTGATGGCAATACATACTTTATGACTGGCACGAGTAACTGTATTAAACCGAACACCTGTCTTACGGCCTGCTCTATGAGCAAGAGCCCGTGCTGGCATAAAGCCAGCATAATCAAAAACAACAGAACACCTGTCAAGATGATGACGCATACGAGACGCTTA
>NC_089754.1:23948177-23955677 GCF_040412425.1 Macrobrachium rosenbergii | reverse complement strand
ATATATATATATATATATATATATATATATATATATATATATATATATATATATATTTATATATATATATATATATATATATATATATATATGTTATATATATATCACCGTCCCGTGAGGTCAAGACCAGCGACGGACGATGGTTAGATGTGATATAAATTGGTGATGTGATATAAAGTGATAATAAATGTGACATATATATATATATATATACATACATACATACATATATATACATACATACATACATATATATATATATATATATATATATACATATATATATATATATATATATATATATATATATATATATATATATATATATATATATATATATATATAAAGTGTTTTTCAAATATCGGTAGTTCCAGAGATTAAAAAGACATAAGTCGCTGACGGAGAATTAGCCACATGAGCAGAAAGCATCCGCAGCATCATGTACTTCATTTATATCTACATAAAAAGCTTATTAGCAGCACGTCGAATTCATTGTCCACACGATGCCATTCACCTAGATCTTGCACGCACTCTCTTGCTTCCTCAGTGTTAAGGGTCTTCCAGCAATTTCTAGGTTCCCCCCTCCTTTTTCCTCACAGAACTTTGGAATTTTACTCCTTTTTACTACCTTATCACCTCTCTTCTCTCCGCTTGAACTATTTCACTAATTCTTTATTTTTCCCAGCTTCTCACTTAACCCTGCATACACATCGGTAACAGTTAATAACAATAGTTTCAGTTTTACCTTTCATTTCCACTTGCCATCCCAACTTGAATTCCATTAAGGAGATTTTAGCTCAACAACCTTCTTGCGCCCCAATTTTATTCAACAGACACACTACGACTCTTCTAAATCCTTTGAACATACAATGTTTCTGTTATTGCTTTATCCATGATAACATTCACTGCTTTATCTGCTAGATTTCCATGTACTAGCAGGCCTCTTACTCACATAAACTTCCAAACTTCCATTCTTATTACTAATTTCAAATTATTTCACGAATCTCTGCAGTTCCTTTTTATTACCTCTAATTAACTTAAACAACCGTATTTTTAAGCTACTTCACGACCCATTTTCTCTCCACGAAACTTCGTGCAACACCACCTGTCTTTTTGTGGCTTCTTGCATCACCCCATCTGTCAAGATTATTCCACATTCTTGAGCTTTTTTTAGGTCAGTGTATGCTACGTACATCTATTTCTTCCAATCTTAAACCATTTTTATTGAATAAACTCACACTCTTCGTTCTCTGTCATCCTTTTGTCTTTAGTCTTACACTCCAAATCGAAATCCTTCATACTTCTTCCCTAGGATACTAGGTGGTATCCCATCCCCATAATTCTTAGTCACCTCTGTCACCCTTACCCTAATACAAAGGAGTATTTTTTTGACCTGCCCATTTCTTTAGAATGTATCCTCATCCAGAATCACCATATTTACCCTGGTCAGCCAGTTAATCGCATTTTTAATCGCATTTCTACCACAGTACAGCAGCATCTCACCTGGTATTAGATCAACTAATGTATCATTCCGTTCTGCACCTTTTTACATCCTCAACAGCTGTTTCCACGATTGAAACAGGACTGTATTTTCTTTATATTGCATTCATAATAAAGTTCCATTTACCTTATGTGTTATTTTTCTCTCTACCTTGCCTTCTGCCCTGTAATATTCTTAAAGCTTAATTTGAAGAAAAATTCTAGATATTGAAGAACACGCACTCGCACACACTCACTCAGAGATACACATATATAAATATATATATGTATATATATTATACTGTACATATACATACATACATATTATATTTATACAGTATATATATATACACATATTTAGTACAGAAATGAACTTTTTCATAGACCAGTATCCGGAGAATAATCACATATGTAGGGCATGGGTCTAGGATTTTGAGGTTTGCTACCCTGCATAATTTGTAAGAACATATCAAACGGAATCGTCATTTGCTGCCGTTACCTTTATGAGAGGATGCAAATTAAATGTCATCTGTTTGGAAAGTGTTCATGAAAATACACGTTTACATACGAAAAGGGGTTCGATGAATTCCAATTTGTCCACGCTGAGTAAGTATCTTGTTCCTAGGTATTCAAGATGTCCGTAGAGTGACATCTCATCTTTTCGAAATATCTATAGAAATCAGCATAGTCTGACCCCATTGTTTTTCGAGTACATTATCAGTAATCGTTCAGGGTCATATTAATGAGACAGTATTATTTTCAATTTTATGAAATTCACATAATATGAGCACAAGTTACGAAGATTAAATATAGTATTAAGTTTCTGCTATTTCGTTTTCATGTGTGTGTGTGTACATAATCAGTTGCATACACATGTACGTATATGTAGCAATTACACGTGCATACACATGCATGCGCCCCCGAGGCTAACAAGTAACAGCGATAGCGCTCGAAAATGAAACGAGGACCATAAATGCGAATTAAGATAATGCTCGCATCCCAACCATGACGGCCGGCCAAGATAAGCGGAGCCTTCAGCATTGCCACATGAGGCAACAAAGAGATCACAGTCATTATTGGCCAAAGATTGTTGGGTGTGTGTTTTTGATGGTGGGGGAGGGGGCAGGGGGAAGGGTTTGGGATGGGGGAGGCCGAATAATGGAATCATTCAAAGAAAATGAAAAAGGAGAAGAATGAATGGGGGATCGGGGCCGCTGTAGTAAGGAACCCCATTCATGTTGATTCAGGTGTTTGTTCAGATGAGAGAGAGAGAGAGAGAGAGAGAGAGAGAGAGAGAGAGAGAGAGTGTGTGTGTGTGTAAATTATGATGTTTATAGCACTGTTATTAAGTTTCCGACGTTATTACACGAGTTTCCCCATCTATTGCCTCAGGTGTCGTTCGTTCGTGTAGGTTACAGGTGTCACAGAAGATTCTATCTTTCACAATCGCACAATCTGGCACCCGTAACTGGGATTACTCAAAGATAAAATAAATTGATTTTCGCCTCTGCTCTTCTTTCGTTTGTTTGCGACCTGCCAAGTTTTACTGCTGTTTTGATTTATTTTGTCGGATTCTCGAAACGAACTCCGCATATAATATCGCTCTGGGAGAAGTCAGCGTCATCGAGGAATCTTTGTCATGTAGACGAGATTGCTCTGAGTGTTGGTTTGCTTTTCGCAGAGAGTGATAATTATGATTTAGACCGATGACAGGAGTTACCCTCTTTGGGTATTTCCATAAGATCTGCTTCCTCCGGGCACTTCCGCTATCTACTCTTTTACTCTGTCTCTGCCAGGCAATAATCAGTGCGTGCTACTCGTTCTGTTGAGATGTGAGGTGCCCCCTTAGATCCTTCGTTCCCTCTACTGTGAAGCTGTGGAAAGGTCTCCATGACAGTTTCATTGATGCTAGTGCTCATGAGTGCATGCTTGAAGACAGACTGTCATGCCACGAAAAGGAACATTGCTTCATAATCTTGCTTTTCTGGCACATTATATATATATATATATATATATATATATATATATATATATATATATATATATATATATATATATATATATATCTGTTTTGGTAATTTTCATATATTTACCTACTTATCTATTCATTAATTAGTCTCCTTTCCTCTGTTTCACACTAGGGCTTGCTTTGAACATTATGAATGATAATAATGATAAAATGATCAGATTTGAAATAAACACATGCAGACATTCCTGACAATCAAACATATGTCGAAAGAAATGGTGCAAAGTTTTCATTTATGGATTTATATCAGAGCTCAAAATCTACTTTTTTCCACTCGTTTAGCAAACAAGTGGTCGAAGGAACAACTTTACTCACAGAAAGATTCGGTTTCATCGGAGAGTTAGACAGAAATTTAGGAAGTTTTCCTTTTTGATTACTGATCAAAAAGGAAAACACAAAATTACTTTACTTTCTCTTTCCGATTTTGTAGGCCTACTCACACACGGTTTTTTTTTTTCAGAATTTAAGGAACAATGTGATAAGTAGCTAGAAAAGGTTCTAGAGTCACTGAAGTAATTATGATAACTTCTTACTCTTATTTTTTCCGGATATTCAGTCATAAGGAAAAAGCAACACTGGTTTGAATTTGGCCGAGTTTTATTTCTTACCATTTTCTGTCATAAGGTATAAAAGTTATTAGACTTAAACCATCTGAAAAACCAGTAGTTTTTGCAGGACTGAAGTGTTGTTTCATTTCTCTTGTGGAGAGAGAGAGAGAGAGAGAGAGAGAGAGAGAGAGAGAGAGAGAGAGAGAGAGAGAGAGAGAGAGAGGCACGCGGCAGACAGACAGATTGATTAGTGAAAGGAAAGGGGAGGGGTTGGGGGCAGGGCGGCTGGCGGCGTTGTAGTATAACTTAAAGTTGATCTTAGTGGGTCGCATTTTTAGTTATATTTAAACTTCGAATTTAGGAGCATTATCTTTGACGTTGGAAGGTAGTCAGCGCAAAAGTATGAATAAACGCCCGTGAACTGGAATAAATGGGGGAAAACAGTATGTGTATCGCTATGATAAATGAACCTAGACAGGAGTGACAACAGTAGGGGTAAACAAAGAAAAACAGCGTGTACCTGATAACCAAGATTAATTTTCAATGTACCGATTGTGTAGGCGAATGAAATTACGGTCCGATCATTATACAGAAGTAGGTACGTACAGGATGTTCTTTTATGTACTTGTCTTTATGGCAGTTTTACCGTTGACGCAACTGGCATTCAAGCCTCCAGTATTAATTTCGTTAAAGGATTTATTTTCAAGACACTGAGGTTTCCCGATACAGATGTTCTCTGAATGAGAGATAGATTCCACGAACACACACACGTTAATTTTCCTATATTACATCAGCCACAAACTTTCTCGATGAGAAAGGCAGGTGATAAGGTGATTGTCATCATTTGAGAATTTTCTTAAATCAGTTATGAAATAAGAACGCCCGACCTTGAGAGGAGAAGAAGAAGAAGAAGAAGAAGAAGAAGAAGAAGAAGAAGAAGAAGAAGAAGAAGAAGAAGAAGAAGAACCTCTCCTGACAGAAGAAGCTACTAGACAGGAAGACCGTGAAGGTCTGGCGACGGAGGCGGAAACAAGGGCGCCTTTCAGGGGCCGCCTCCGTAAACGCCTGCTCAGAAAATGTAATTCTCTGGCGAAGAATGAACCAACTGACGGACTCCATTTTTTAACGTGATTATTCCGCTCCTCTTCCGTTGCCTTCTTCTTGCCTGTAATCTGCTGCATTACGTCTGTGAGCTGTTTGACCCTGTTTGTATATTTAGTTTTTATCACTATAGCGTTTATAGTTTAATATATTCATGATTATAAGGTTTTTGTGGAAATGCGTCTTTGGAAAAGTACGCTTCCCATGACGTTTTCACTGATTTCTATGGTTTTAGTTACATTTCTCTTCGACTCAAAGCTGCAATTTATCTAAAATTTATCAGTCTTCGTAATGCATTCAGACTAAATAGGTTAGACGTGAAAGTATTAAAAGAAATGGAATGAGATTAAATACCTTAATCAACACACACACACACATAAATATATATATATATATATATATATATATATATATATATATATATATATATATATATATATATATATATATGATGTTTATGTATGTATGTATGCATATATCTGATAGCTTGCCACTAATTTTACCTTTGAAACCTTTATTTTTCCAAGATTAAGGCACAAATAACTCATTATGTTTAAATTAACTGTACCCTGGGAATACATTAACTCTCAAGGAAACTAGCACGGTGAGTTGTCCCGTTCTCACCAGGTTTCGAACCTGTGCTAATTCGGACTGGAACTAGGGGGACAGTGACTTACTGCACTCGGCCCTCAAGGGAAATTTATGTTATTTTCGACTTAACTGTACATATTCCTGTCGAGCTGAGGTTCTGTACTTGTTACACCTTTAAAACCTTTCAGCGCTGAATGACCTTATAGGTCCCAGTGCTTAGCCATTGGCCTAAATTTGATATTCCATTCCATTCCAAGTTACGATCTTGTAGTATGCTGTAAATAGGCCTAGGCTCAATTACATCCCAGGGGGTGTTATTGTATGATAACCCTTTTACGTCAAAAAACATGCCAGAAATTTTTGCCATGTAAATGTTCTCTTGAATCAGCTCCTGTAAATCCCTTAATGCACAGTCATATCATAGCAAGAGACATTTCATTTCGATTTTTTTGTGTTGTTTCTTCCGTTCTTCCCTGTTTGTTTCTTGTGTGTGCCCCATGGCGCTGTTTCATTCTTACTTTTAAAGTTCCTTCAGAACCCGGTTTCATTGTCAGCTGTCTTATTTAATAATTTCGTGATTGATTCCCACTATACATTCCGAGGGCTACTGAACAGTTCTTTAAAAGTCGTTTTGTAAGAAAATTACAAATAAATTCAGTGTCCAGCTCGAGGGTAGACTTCAATTTTGAAAAGCTGTTGATGTCATTTTGTTTAAATCTAAACTTTTATAAAAGAAAATGAAAGCAATATGAAATTGCGAATACTAGAAATCTAGCCCTTGATTGGAATCAGTATTCTCCACACTAAAAAAATCTTCAAAATATTTATCACAGTGGCACAGGACTCCTTTCTCTTATGACGTATGCAACTTACATACAGTTGCTCTTCAATTTTTTTTCTTTGAGTCTACTTTCCAGTTTTGACCCCCACCCACCGCCCTGAAATATGCTTGCACATTGGAAGATGTAACGTAAAAAATTTGGTGGGTGATTCCCCAGAATAAACTTACAAATCAGACGGCTGTTGTAATAACAGTGGTAATAGAGTGTATGTGTCAAGAATTTTAATACACATCTTCCACATCACTCTACACTTAACACACGTTTCGTCACTTTTTTTTCTTGTCCTGTATCCGTGAAATATATTTATGGGACTAAACTTCATTGATTTCCCGTATATCGTTCCACCTCGAATGCAGACCAAAACATTTAATGGCTCTCTTCCTTTCCCTCAGCTGGTTCATGTAACTTCATCCGTTACTTGGTACTTTACAAATAACCAAGGTGTCTAAGGTCTGTGGAACTGCGTCTGAAATGAACCAGCTCTCAGTAGACTGACCTGTGACTGTTATGTTCTTCAGTGAACCTAGTTTCTAAAGTGATCGAAGAGGAAGCGATTTAAAGGATTTTGTCTAGCATTATTAGTACTTTGTTCAACACAGGCAGCGGAATATTTAGAATAATTCAAACTCACGTTTATATGTCACGAGAAACTTGATCTTTAAGGAGAAGGCAACATTTTGTCCTATAGAAAAACAAAATGCTACTTTAGCAAGGCAGACTAGACCCAGTTCAAGTCAACAATAAAACGTTGTTAGATAACTGAGCTATCGAGAATGGATGTCATGTCGAGAAAACTACACGTGAGTAAATATCCAATTTTACGGTTTGATATTAAATGACGTGAATCTAAAGTCATGAAACTGCATCAAAGGCCAAAGGAAGAGTTCAACCTTTAATTGCATAAGCAACAAGC
>NC_089754.1:23913177-23945677 GCF_040412425.1 Macrobrachium rosenbergii | reverse complement strand
TTTCTTTCAGTTTTATATATATATATATTTTTCTTTTTTCAACGGAGATCAGACAGGCTCCAAGGCGAACTGAACACCCGGTCCTAAAATACAACTTCCATGATTTTCATTTAACTCTGACCAAGGTCAAAATTTAAAATTATTTTTATTTTGTTGCGATGTAATATCCTGTAACTAGAAAATGATCCACTAATTTCTTGAAGTGCTTATCTAATGGCTGATAACCTTAACAAGCAGTCATTATAATTCAGTTCTAAAATCAACATTGAGCTCATTTCTCTCTCTCTCTCTCTCTCTCTCTCTCTCTGAGCCAAGAAATGTGCACTTTTATTCAACCAACATAAACACAAAAGTGCAAATCGTAACTGGGGTAAAGCAATAGCAAGCCTAGCGATAGTACCCCAGCCCCTTTTCCTTGATTAAAAAAAAAAGTATGCTCATTAAGAAGGGATAAAATCTGCCTTTGATATCGAGATAAAGGGCCTCATACATCATGTCTGCCTTTTAGTGCGTTGCAAATACTACTGCCAGATGGGATCAAGGTTCAAGGTAGGTCATGGGCTGATGGAAAGAGAACCCAGAGGAACATGAACTGGGGCACTGTGCGAAGGGGAGAGGGAGGAGGAAAGAAACATCCTGAGAAGGAAAGAGGAAGAAAATAAGTACTTGAAGAATATTTCAGAGGATTATTTAGCGATGACTGTTAAATGAAAATGTGAAGAGAGCGATAGTTTGACCTTTTTCATAAGACTGAATTTCCCCCCCTTTTTTTTTGTCTATTGAACTGTAAATAGTTACCGGGCATTTAATGAAAAAAAGAAAGAAATGGCACCTTCACCCCGTGGCTTTAGCGTATGATTAATTCACAAAAAGAGAACTGACGAACTGCAGGAGGCATGTTTGACTCCAAGTCCATTAGAGCTCAGATGGTGAGGTCAGGTGAGGTCAGCTCCGAGTATCATGTGATACGCAACATTGCTGCGTTAGATGTTACGCCCGACTACGAATCCAAATTAAGAGAGAGAGAGAGAGAGAGAGAGAGAGAGAGAGAGAGAGAGAGAGAGAGAGAGAGAGAGAGAGAGAGAGAGATCTAGTCATACACTGTCATATTTTGCAACTGCACCATCGATGGTAATTAATGCTTGGTTTTAAAGTGAAACGTAGATCACTAATCAGTATTTTCTAATATTTATATAGAAAGTGAATAATTAATGCTTGGTTTTAAACTGAAACGTAGATCGCTAATCAGTATTTTCTAATATTTATATAGAAAGTGAAACGTAAAAAACTAGCTAATACTTATCTTGAAACTGAAACGCAGAACACTGGTTAATGCTTATTTTGAAAGTGAAATGTAGACCACCAGGTAATACTTGATTGAAACTGAAACTTAGAACACCAGTTGATATCTATTTTGAAACTGAACAGTAAAAAACCTGTTGGTAATGATTTTGAAACTTCAACGAGACTTGTTACTAACTGATTAATAGTGACAGTGAAAAAGACGAAATGATATAATATGAGCCGTCGTTGTTTCTGTGGATATTTTGAAGATGGTGACGGCTCAAAAACTGTGTTAGAAAACGATAGTTAAAAAAAAATAGATTACAAAAAGGCATTCATGCCAATCATTTTTAATTTGTTACTGATTCCAAAATTAATTTCATGTAAAATTTGTGTCCTGAAAAGTGATAGTAAGCCAAAATGGAACTTTCCTCCTGTGAAAACGTAAATTACTGCTTATTCGCGACATCAGTATTGATATTTATAAACCCCCTCAGAAGAAAACGAAAGGTTAGTTAAACTCTTCCTCTCTCTCTTTTTTCTCATTCTATTATAAACAAATTCTCAATTATACAAGGTTCATTTGTTTACATCCCATTATGACGGGGTTCGTTTGTTTACATCCCATTATGACGAGGTTCATTTGTTTACATCCCACTATGACGAGGTTCATTTGGTTACACCCCATTATGACGAGGTTCATTTCTTTATATCACATTATGACGAGGTTCATTTGTTTACATTCCATTATGACGAGATTCATTTGTCTACATCCCATTATGAATCCTCGGATAAATATTATTATCAATCCTTGATTAGGTTGCATCGGTCCCATCTTGTTCTTCCTGACTATTGTTAATTTATGACATCGCTCTCCCTCTCTCTCTGCGTTTTACCAGTATACATGCCATCTCTATTCCGAAGTTAGATTCTCTCTCTCTCTCTCTCTCTCTCTCTCTCTCTCTCTCTCTCTCTCTCTCTCTCTCTCTCTCTCTCTCTCTCTGCCATGGGTTTAGTGTTGATATGGTTAGGGTATGTATAACAAAATAAAAATGAATATAAAGCAGCGGGAAGCTAACTCATCTCCTAAAATAAATTTCTCGATATAACTCCAGGATCTTCGAAAATTTGTATCGTAATAGAAATACATGAACACCTTGTACACATATCAATACATACATCATTACATTGTAGAGAGAGAGAGAGAGAGAGAGAGAGAGAGAGAGAGAGAGAGAGAGAGAGAGAGAGAGAGAGCAAACATCACATAAATTGAAAAAAATACACCAGGTAAAGAATTTATCGTATTATTGCAAGGTTGCCAGAAAAAGCTCCAAAATTTTACGAAGTTCTCAATGTATATATTGACTTAAACTCGTGTTATAGAAATTGGATAATTTTTGATAACTTAAATAAAAACAATATTTGACCATAAAGTTTTTTAGTCATGAAGAAATTCGTAGTTTTCCTCATGTGTGGTCTGCAACTAATGGGGAGCTTACTACCGTAAAATAGAATCCCGTCTCGCGCAGTCCCAACACCCAGGCTGGTCCCTACCACACATTATTATAACTTTAAGCATGAGCGCTAGGCCCGAGTTCGACTCTCCGGCCGGCTAGTGAAGAGTTAGAGGAATTTATTTCTGGTGATAGAAATTCATTTCTCGCTATAATGTGGTTCGGATTCCACAATGAGCTGTAGGTCCCGTTGCTAAGTAACTAATTGGTTCTTAGCCACGTTAAATAAGTCTAATCCTTCGGGCCAGCCCTAGGAGAGCTGTTAATCAGCTCAGTGGTCTGGTAAAACTAAGGTATACTTAAGAACTGGCTTAATGTAACCAACCAATCAGCTTACCAAATGGAATTTTTTTCACTTTTATTAGAAAAATACATTAATGCAGTTTTATAGATATTTCATAGTGTGTACATAATTTTACAATGATAATTTTTCTTCCTACCAGGACCTCTTACTGCTATAAACAGAAAACTGCATATTTTTTACTTTTTTATTGCTTAATTTTGTTACATTTTATCCATATTCTTAAATTTATGTACAGTATGTTTACATACATCAATTCTTAATAAATAAAAAATTTTTTCTCAACACTAGTAATATTATAATCCCAAAATTCTGAGTGAGTTAAATTGGATAATTTAATTATATAATATATGACAATTATTACAACTACAATTTCTGCAATATTTATAACCCTCAAATAATTCTTATAGCCCTCTAAGTTATACTTACAACCTTGCCTAATTCTCATGATAAGCCCATAGCATTTAATAGAGTTCCTGCTATGAATTTTTATTTTTAAATTTAGCCACTCAAAAACAGTGATTAATGTACTCTTTTGTGAATATTTTATTTATTCTTTCTTTGTAATTATTTTTTAATACCCACCAATCGTAACAAAATTTGCTCTAGATGAAGTGACATCAAGTTCCTTAAGAAATTAGTACCTGGAAAGGCTGATATAAACAAGGATTTTGTTGTCTGAGATTCAACAAATTAGTTGTGGAAGAGACCGTGTGCTTTCGTCGCCGGGCAAAGAAGGTTAGGAAAACATACGAGAAAAAAGAATGCCTGAGAAGCACCAGTTCTTGTTCCAACCACAGAGCTTGTGCTTTAGGTCTTCCTTTTATTTTTAGTTATGCAGGAATCAGCGATGTGGAGGAAAAATGGGTTGGAGCTTTTCTTTGTCAATTTTTTGTTTGGCTCTTGGTGTTTTATTTTGTATACTTTAATTCTGTTTCGTTACGTCCTATTATACTACTTTACTCTTTAATTTTCTTCCATTCATTGTTAATTTGGTTTCATAAACATAAGATTAAATGAGTCATAATAAAGAGGAGTATTGCTGCAGTGTAAACGTGCTAAGGTAGGTTTTGCTCGGTGCGATGATCGTTCACGGATTAACGATGATCGTCGTTTGACGATTTTTAGAGCACTAATTTGCTTGTTTTTTAATTGAGCTGTTTTGCTTTGAACGACTGACGGAGCGATAATCGCACCGAGCAAAACCTACTTTAAAGGCCTGCATCATTTGTTTATGGTTTTGCCGGATAATGATGCTTCAAGGGAATTCGTGTGAGGACAGACTGAAAGCAGCCTTATCAAAGCGTTTATCTCCGTATTAGAGAGTGACAAGTGAGATGAACTAGCTTTGACGGTATAAATCAGGTCTTTGTTAAATAAAACTTGAGTGAAATCGAATCTCTGAAGTCACAGCAAAGTACTTTTTTTTCTGAAAGTCGGTTTCTGGGTCCCAATAGCCAGCACCAACGACTAACGTTTGTGGCAAAAATATGGAATGCAATTTTAGTTTTCATTCTCTTTCACAGATGTTATACAGCCAAAAGAGTCCTAGTGAGTAATACATTTTATAGTTTTTATAATTTCCTTCATGGGAATCAGACTACAAACAGCCAGAATAATTGTCTAATTTCAAGTGAGTATGCATCTCATATGGCGACGGAATAACACGTCGATAAATTGCACTAGGGCATTGCATGACTGTTTAGCCAGTATTCCACGTGTCCTACGCTTTACTCGATTACCACAGGTGTGTGCGCACAGCAGCACATGTGAGAGGCCAAGATGATTTATGTTATGATCCAACACAGCGCGTTTTGTTTGCGGATTTCGTTGTTAAGTTTGTGCACTTATCACCTTTCGGCTTCACCGGCGATTTGTCTTCCCTAGTGTTTGGCGACACGATTCTCGGTGGTTACACAGAGAGGCTTCCTGGTTCGACCGAACCTCGTCCTGGTTTGTCTTTGGCGTTATTGCGTCTCTCATTATTTAGAGGCACTAGTTGGAGCATTGTTGTCCTCGGTATTATTATAGGTATGAAGATTATATTTATGATGATGATGATCTTGTTTTAGAGATTAGTATCGTCGATATGAAGATTTTATTGACCATGTGTCAGAGATTTTATAGATTTATTGACTGCTGAAAGCGATTTCATAGGCTCTAATGGAGGTGAGGTAACATATAAAAGTGTGGTATTTGCCTCATGCAGTAATTTAGATACAGCCCATTGCATTATGGGGTATTAAAGAATACACACACATGTATGTATGTATGTAATATATCTATACATGTGTGTGGTTGTTTGTGTAGGTATGTGTTTGTTGATGTATACCTCTCTTATTCCCCTTTCATTTGTAATTAATTGCAATTATCATTTCAAACCTCTGTAAATAGCCGATATATTTTCATGACTCACTGTCCCTAAAGACTCACGTCCTTGGTTACATGTACAGCTTGTCTATATATATATATATATATATATATATATATATATATATATATATATATATATATATATATATATATATATATATATATATCGTCCTTGGTTACATGTACAATATGTCTATATATATGTAGGCTATATACGGTATATATATTTGTGCTAATTTTCATAGTTTCTTTTTACTTCAACATTGTATATGTTGTAAGGGATGAGGTTTAGCTTAGTTTAATAGGATTGTGGTGGTGATTCGGCTATAATAAGATACTAATTTATAATTTTCATAAACCCCGCTTTTGTTCTTTCAGCAAACTTTATAGTTTAAAATTTTTTTTTTGTTAGATTTACGCCGCCATAATGTCTTGTGCAAACGCAAACATTAATTGAGCAGGGGTGTTAAATGATATAAGGTGCAAAACTGAAGATTGCTGTTCGAAAACCAACACTATAAAGTATATATATATATATATATATATATATATATATATATATATATATATATATATATATATATATTGTATATATATGCATATGTATGTATTTATATATACAGTATATCTATATGTATATATATATATATATATATATATATATATATATATATATATATATATATATATATATATATATGTATATAGACCATGTATCCCTTTTTGGGAATGGAAGTTAGCCCCTCAAAGCTTCCCTAATGCGGCTTTGGACATTACATACTACAGTTGTTGAAAGAAAGATTTGACTCCGGAACTGGATATAAAGTGCCAGATCGAGTTGGGAATGCCCTGTATTTGGGTCATTAAATATGTGCACTGGTTGATGAGCTGTGGCTGAAATGCAACGAGTGAAGGAGTTTTATAGGACGGAGGCTCTGAGTGTAAATGACGCGGTTCGAGAATCTAGGCTGGATTATAGTGCAGGTAAAGGGTAGTAGCATGTAACGCTCGTTCTTGGATTATAGTGCAGTGGAAGAAAGGTTTCTGGTTTGAACTGGCGTGCTGGTAAAGTTGGAACAAGGTCGTACGTGGTTTTGTAATGCACGACTCATAGCGATGGCGTATTGTTGGGGTTATTGCGTTTAATTTCAATCAGAGTAACATAATGGAAGGCCATGCGAGTGTTCTTTTCATTTATTTATTTTTTGTAGTTGCGTAGTATCCGCTCGAGTTGTTTGGCCGTGGTAGTTGGGTGGCAAGGCCATGCTAGTGGATAATAGTTTGTAACTGATTTAATTAACCCCAGCAATAGTAACGTTATATCTATTTGAAAATATCGGAATCCATGCCGACTGTTTTTTGACAGTTTGATTTGATTCTGTCAATATGAGTTGACCATCTCCTGTTGTTGTAAATGGTGGTGATTCGATATTGATCAATACAGTGAGAGAAACTGCATAGATTTGTAGTAGGGCATGTTCAAATTTGTCGACATTAAAGGTCGCCGTATGTACAGTACATGCACCCAGGGGTGACGACATTAATTATCTGTTGTAGCTCTCTCAAGAATCCAATATGACTGAGGCGTGATATCTGTCAAAGAATAAAGAGATGGCTGTCTCAAGAAATCAGTATGGCTGAGACGTGATGTCTGTCAAAGAATAAAGAGCTGACTCTCTCAAGAATCCAGTATGACTGAGACGTGATATCTGTCAAAGAATAAAGAGATGGCCCTCTCAAGAATCCAGTATGACTGAGACGTGATATCTGTCAAAGAATAAAGAGATGGCCCTCTCAAGAATCCAGTATGACTGAGACGTGATACCTGTCAAAGAATAAAGAGATGGCTCTCTCAAGAATCCAGCATGACTGAGACGTGATACCTATCAAAGAATAAAGCGATGGCTCTCTCAAGAATCCAGTATGACTGAGACGTGATACCTGTCAAAGAATAAAGAGATGGCTCTCTCAAGAATCCAGTATGACTGAGACGTGATACCTGTCAAAGAATAAAGAGATGGCCCTCTCAAGGATCCAGTATGACTGAGACGTGATACCTGTCAAAGAATAAAGAGATGGCTCTCTCAAGAATCCAGTATGACTGAGACGTGATATCTGTCAAAGAATAAAGAGATGGACCTCTCAAGAATCCAGTATGACTGAGACGTGATACAAAGAATAAAGAGATGGCTCTCTCAAGAATCCAGTATGACTGAGACGTGATATCTGTCAAAGAATAAAGAGATGGCTCTCTCAAGAATCCAGTATGACTGAGACGTGATATCTGTCAAAGAATAAAGAGATGGCTCTCTCAAGAATCCAGTATGACTGAGACGTGATACAAAGAATAAAGAGATGGCTCTCTCAAGAATCCAGTATGACTGAGACGTGATACCTGTCAAAGAATAAAGAGATGGCTCTCTCAAGAATCCAGTATGACTGAGACGTGATATCTGTCAAAGAATAAAGAGATGGCCCTCTCAAGAATCCAGTATGACTGAGACGTGATACCTGTCAAAGAATAAAGAGATGGCTCTCTCAAGAATCCAGTATGACTGAGACGTGATACCTGTCAAAGAATAAAGAGATGGCCCTCTCAAGAATCCAGTATGACTGAGACGTGATAACTGTCAAAGAATAAAGAGATGGCTCTCTCAAGAATCCAGTATGACTGAGACGTGATACCTGTCAAAGAATAAAGAGATGGCTCTCTCAAGAATCCAGTATGGCTGAGACGTGATACCTGTCAAAGAATAAAGAGATGGCTCTCTCAAGAATCCAGTATGACTGAGACGTGATATCTGTCAAAGAATAAAGAGATAGCTTTCTCAAGAATCCAATATGACTGAGACGTGATACCTGTCAAAGAATAAAGAGATGGCTCTCTCAAGAATCCAGTATGGCTGAGACGTGATACCTGTCAAAGAATAAAGAGATGGCTCTCTCAAGAATCCAATATGACTGAGACGTGATATCTGTCAAAGAATAAAGAGATGGTCTCTCAAGAATCCAATATGACTGAGACGTGATATCTGTCAAAGAATAAAGAGATGGCTCTCAAGAATCCAGTATGACTGAGACGTGATACCTGTCAAAGAATAAAGAGATGGCTCTCTCAAGAATCCAGTATGGCTGAGACGTGATACCTGTCAAAGAATAAAGAGATGGCTCTCTCAAGAATCCAATATGACTGAGACGTGATACCTGTCAAAGAATAAAGAGATGGCTCTCTCAAGAATCCAATATGACTGAGACGTGATATCTGTCAAAGAATAAAGAGATGGCCCTCGCAAGAATCCAGTATGACTGAGACGTGATACCTGTCAAAGAATAAAGAGATGGCTCTCTCAAGAATCCAATATGACTGAGACGTGATATCTGTCAAAGAATAAAGAGATGGCTCTCTCAAGAATCCAGTATGACTGAGACGTGATATCTGTCAAAGAATAAAGAGATGGCCCTCGCAAGAATCCAGTATGACTGAGACGTGATACCTGTCAAAGAATAAAGAGATGGCTCTCTCAAGAATCCAATATGACTGAGACGTGATACCTGTCAAAGAATAAAGAGATGGCTCTCTCAAGAATCCAATATGACTGAGACGTGATATCTGTCAAAGAATAAAGAGATAGCTTAGCGCTAAAGATTGCAATCAGTATCAGCTATCATGACTAGAGGGAACAGGTCTGAAGATTATTCTGTATGAAACACCTGATATAACTGGTGCTGGTTTGGATAGTGCTCTACTGGATGGAATTTGAAGCACTCAGTATCCACTAACTAGTTTTAGGATTCTGGTTAATGGCTTGTATTGATCAGGTGAAATACCATAGATCTCGCCTGAATAATGCAAATTGTTTGGTTGGTAAGATCTTATTATCTGTTAGATATAACACATTTACTTTCTGTAGCTTTTGACCTTTTGTCTATGAAGAAATTTGATAGCCATGGAGACATACAAAACTTTTGTGATGAATTCTACTTCGTATCAAATCAATAGCTCTCCTGTCGTCATAATGTAACACATATTTCGCTTTTATCATAAAGAAATTCAGTGATATTCAACATGATATATTCTACTGGATAAATTTTTGCCATTGTCAACACTGTACCCCTATCAGTTATGTCATGAGATTTTTTTTACTTCTCATATATCTCATAATAAAAGATATCCATACTCTTTCTTTTATAATCCAAAATTACTTTTCTGTCGTCAGTCATTGCGTCACATATCTTATTTTCTCCATCTAAATACTATGTCATTCACCCACGATTCTAATGTCACCTCTGTCACATTTAACGTCACAAACAGGACAATTATTCTCCCCACCCCGTCTTTCGAAACCTTTCCTCCATTCAGAAATGTTCTCCATACTCACAATCACACTTTCACTACTGTACCGCTGCATCTCATTTGAAATCCCATCAACTCCTTGTCATCATTTAGATTTGTCTCTTGTATCCTCCATACCCTCAACAGATGTACTTTAGATCGTCTGAAATTTTGTTTCCCTGGAAATTTGTTTTCAGTATCATGATCAAAGGTTGAGATTTATGTTTAAAAATATAATTATTCAAGAGGGATTTTTTTTTATCCGCCCACATTTCAGAGAAGATTTTCAAGAGGTTAAAAATGGCACGCACTTGCTTTGTTAAAATTAAAACTTCCATATTAAGCCATCCCTCAAGGTCTTACTACAAATGAGCAGACGGAGCAAATCTATCTTGAAAAATATGATTATTTTTCCTGCACTTATGTCGATAATGATCCCTTTCTTGTAATTTTGTTCTTATTGGTGAAATTTATTATTTTGTTGAAAATGCGGATTTATTTAACTTTATTATGCATAGACTCGATCAAATACATCATGAGGATATTTCTTTGATGGTACATACGAGCATTATCCTTTGGGAAGTGATACGCATTCCTTCTCGCAGTGATGAAAAATTTTTAGTTAACGGATCATTTGATAAGAAAGGGCAATGCCGTAAAATGCTGGGTAAAATTTCCCATACGCAAAAATCATAACCACTGGTACCTTGCATACTGTGCAACATTCGGCTGCCCAAAGTTAGGGTCAGGTTAGGAGACATCCTGTTAAAATTCAACCCCTTCCCCTCCTTCCGCATTGACAATATGTTGCAGCGATAAAATCTACATGTTGGGACCCATGGCGATTCACTTGCTTCCCCAAGTAACGGGAACCAATACACCTGATTAAACATTATGACTAATAAGTGTCAGAGATGTGGGAGAGGCGAGGTGGAGAAAAGGGCGGGGCCATAACGCCACACTAGCTATCAATAGCAATTTACTTTTACTACCGTGGAATATCGCCACCGGCCTTTGGCGAAGTCAGGCGCCTCCGCTAAGTCTTCAGTTAGGGATGCAGTTATGGCTAGGATCTGCCCTGAGGGCCTTCCTAATAGGGTTTTGCTCTATAGGGAGGGAAGGGAATAATGCCCCTATTAATTCCCAATGTCCCCCTGGGGCTGTCCCGATAGCCTTTGGTGCAGTTTTCACGTTGTGTTGCTGTTAGCATGGTTGCATCTGGCTTCGCTTTTCTCTTCTCCTTTTCTTTCCTTTTTTACCTTCTTTTATTTTCACATGCCGTCGTTGGGGGCCGACATGTAAAGTCTTTCAGGATCTGCTGAGCGGACAAGGAGACCAGGAAAGAACAGTGTGATATTTTTCTTTAGACGAACGCATGCGAGCATAAAAGCTGGTGGTTTTGCAATGAGAGGAAAAGATGAATGAAAACCGTATTGCAACCGCCTCCATGAGAGTGAAGATATGTCAGACAGGAAGGAGTTTATGCCATTTCTAATTTCAGTCATTATTTTGATATTTTCAATTACCTAATTAAAGTTAATTTACAAATTCTTTGATTTTTGCACTCGATTGCTATGAACCCTAATGAAAATGATTCTTCTAGGGATAGACTTGAAGTGGATCTTTAAATGGCCAGAGTTACTAAAAGCGAGTATAATTACAACATAGGTTTTCATTTTATTCTCTCTCTCTCTCTCTCTCTCTCTCTCTCTCTCTCTCTCTCTCTCTCTCTCTGTCTCTCTCTCTCTCATGTGCGTTTTAGTATTTCAGTCCGTACAAATAACTTTGATATAATCGTAAAGTTAGGTACTTCTCATTTCTTGTTCCACAGCTGTTATTTTGGGCATTGCTCCAGAGAATTCCTTGATAAAATGCAGACTTCATCCTCTCGACCTGTCGGAAAAATTAAGCTTTATAGTGCCTGAGACAAGCCTGTAGGTTCTTTTTTTTTTTTTTTTTTTTTTTTTTTTTTTTACTTACAGAAAGTGGTATTCCCTGTCTACTGTACTCCTTGAATAGTTCATCCTTCTCTTATTTTAAAAGCATGGTAATTATTCATTCAGAGGAGAAGACCAGTATAGCATCTTTATTAAAGAGAAAGAAAAAAGGACTTTTTTTTTCTTGTGTCGGTGACAATAAAATCATGTATTCGTATTTCGCTTTCGTGAAGCTTCACAGTGAATGAGTGAATCTAAAAAAGTTATTTATTAAGTTAAGGTCATTTACAGTCACCAGTGTCACTGAGAGCACCTAGATGATATTAGACAAGTAGAGTATTTTCAATTTTGACCGACTAGACTTGTCGAGTCACTGTTTTTATTGACTGCGTTTCTGATATAATTACTTTGGAATAAAAAATTCTCATTCGCTATTGATGAAGATTTAACTTGACATTTTTTTGTGATGTCTCGTATTTTCTTGTTATTCCTTTACTTAATTCAGGCAATTTCCTATGGAGTGAGAAATTAAGATTGTTATTTTTCTTTCTATGTCAGCCGGAGCCCGATTAGAATTAGGCTACCGAGTCCATCGCACTGTGACGAAAACACACACACACACACACACACACACACACACACACACACACACACACACACACACACACTCACGCATACTATTCGTAAGGTTTTACTTAACAATAACTGAAAAATACTCTAGTTCTGTTCTACCCAAAATTGTATCCGCATGAGTGTTTGAATGTTGCTTTGGTCGTATTTATTGCCATTTTCTTGGTGAAGCTTTCGACTTTATCGGAGTCATTCCCTATACATGCTGAGGTCTATTATTTTAACATTTTTTAAAATGATAATTGTCGTTTCTGTAATTATGTAAGGCTTTGAAATTACAATGAAAATAAGTCAGACATCAGTAAAATATTGGGATAAATGTGCTGAAATTGCTGTGTGAAGCTCCTGTTGCAGTTTTTGCCACAAACTTATTTTCGAATGACTAGCGTTAAAATATTTGGGATAAAATGTAAAATTTTGACGCAAAATCTGTGCAGAACCTATGTTCTAAATTATCGGAAGGCAGGGTCTTCCCATCTCGGTAGCAGCCTTGGTTCCAGTGCAGAATGATGCAACGAGCTATTCAATAATGTTTAGTAGAAAATGTAAACAGTAACACATTTTCCCATTCACTGAAAGCTTGCAAAAGGTTATGAAAACTTTTTGGCAACATTTTCTCTCTCTCTCTCTCTCTCTCTCTCTCTCTCTCTCTCTCTCTCTCTCTTTAATTTAAGATTTATGGAAGCAATTAGTGTAAGCAACCTAACAGAAATGTAGAAAAGTTGGTAGAGTTCCTGTTGAGTTTCTTTTTCCTTTTTTCTGTGATTCTTAGATATGATGGATATTATGTACTGTAATAATTGCAGAACGCGATTAGGAGAGCTCCAGTTCCCATTATTCACATCTACCCATAATTTCTTGAGAAAGAACTCAGATTGTTATACAAATTTTGTAAGTGTATTTTCCTTAGCGGTTAGGTTACTAGAAACAAGTTGAAATGAATGAGCCTACAGATGATGAAAGCTAAGTAAGTACAGTTGCCGTCTCGCCACAAGCGTTCATCTAGAGATCTCTGGTGTGTTTATTTTAAGGGCAGTGATTTAGTGCAATATTACATTCTGATAAAGTGAAACCATTATAAATGAATTAGCTTTTAGCAAAATTGCTTCTACTAGACGTTATTATATATATATGTTTCTCTCTCCCTTATATATACGATATATACACTTACATATATGTATGTGTGTGTACATACACACATACATACATATATATATATATATGATTATATATAGCCTATAACCTCAGCATTCTTGAGAACTGTGATTTATTATCAGGCTTGCACTCTGGAAAGACAAGGAAGCCAGATCTGGTGAGCCTCCATTGCTCACCTGGCAGCGGCGTTGTATGTTGCAAGTGGTAGGTGTTAACACCCTGCCTGAAATATTGAGACAGCATCCTACAAGGCCTTTGACCGCCGCCCGGCCTGGCTTGCAACTGAAAAGAGTCATCTATCTTCTGGAGGAGCTGTGATGTACCCCTTGCACAGCCGAATGGTCAGGCCTAGGCAACACAGACACACACACACACACACATGCACACACTCACTCTCCCGCGAGCTGTAATCACCTCATTCAACAGTAATTTAGCCGTCACCATTAATCTGGTTAAGTTTCCCCTTCCACCTTCTCTTTTTGTCCGTAGCGTCCAGGTCCTTTTCGGTTTTGTTCTCCTTTTGGCTGACCCGACCGAGTGTTCAGCTCGTTCAATAGGAGCTGTTTCTTGCAGACGAATCTCTTCGCTTGGTTTGTGTTGACGTCTTTTGAAAATGCCGTGTTTGTGATGTACTTTTGAGATGGTCGAAGTATTTTCCTGATGTCAGAGTTAGATGCATTTGTTATATTCCATGATATGATTATCTACAGAATTCAAGATGCATATTGGTTTGGAGCGTTCGAATGTGAGTTCGGCTGAAGATAAATTGCGTCGTGGGAAACATGGCCACTTGGTGTCCAGGTATCAGGTATAAGTATGAGAAATAAATCAGCACTTGTTATGAATGCGTAACCGCAGGTGATCCCAGTTGGCATTCCGTCCCAACGCGTCCGACCTGAAATATTGGATTAAGTCAAGTTGAAGACAGAAACCGGCTCATTTTTATATATATATATACGAATCTGTGCTCTTGGATAGGACTTTGCTAGATTTGTATATGAAGCCGTTAATAACGTTCAGCGTTATTAAAATCGGAGGATCAGGGGAACTGGCAAATCGGCAACTGAGGCTAAACCGCTGTGAATGAAGATCGTTTTAATCTGCAAAGAATACCGACCGACCTCTTCCCACGGCGTTCGAAGCCATTGTCGTAATTAGAGGAAACGTTGCCCAAGTCGCAGCCTCTCGGTTGCGTCCCAAAGTATGCTAAATGATTTCTAATGGATCGTTTTTGCTTCTCATCAATATTTAAGAAATTAGAGAAAAACAGTCTGAAATAATGGTACCTGGAGCAAAGCCTTGCCGTATCCCGTGAACCCGTTCATCTGGTTAAGGAATCGGACACCTGCTTTTTATGATCCATTGGCCCCTCGCGCGGTGTAAAAAGACAGAGAGACGTTGATAAACAAGAGTCAATTAAACACAAAAGGACGGAGGAAAGGTACAGAGGGGAGACTAAAAGAAGAGAGTATAGTAAGGGTCAATAAATTAAGTGATGAAAAATGAGATACTTGTCGAAGAAAAAAGTGGAGTGGCTTATAGCAACTGAGAGAGCGAGAGAAAGAGAGCGAAAGAGAGAAGGAAAGAGTGAAATCGAGACCTGAGAGAAAGAAACGAATTCAACGTTGAAAAGCATCCTCGGTTTTTGTCGAGATATTTGCTATGGTAAAAACCTTCAACTCAACCCCACCCTCTACCGGGCCCCCCCTCTCGCGCCCCCCACCCGGTAATCTCCTAGTATAGCATGAACTAGGCCTGTTTGTTTCTTTTCTTCTTCTTCTTCTTCTTCTTCTTCTTCTTCTTCTTCTTTCTTTATTGCTCTTGTAAATACTATAGGAATAAGGGACAGGGTTTGCCTACCTTTCATCGGTAATAAATAAAGCCAGGCCAGCATTATAAATGGTTTGTTGATTTCCACGGCCCTCAAATACTTGTGCGTGGCTATAAATAGCAATACATTATAGTGACTCGGAAATGTTTGCTAACACATTTCCATTACGTGAAAAAAAGAAAACAAATGTTTTCGGCAATGCGGTGCTTTAGGTAGCCTATCATAAAAACGTCACTACAGTAATTGTCAAAGATTAGAGTATAACGGATGTCATACAGATACATCCCAGATAACAGTTAACAAGTGCAACCTAGATATGAGCAACTCTATAATCTCTGTTATCTCTTTCTAATACTGAAGAGCTGCGGTGTCCGAGTGGTTAAGGAGATGGACTTGAAATCCATTGGGCTCTGCCCGCACAGGTTCGAATCCTGTCCGCAGCGCAAGTGTTTTTTTTAAAAAAACATTAATTGATGTCGTAAGAAAACTTAAAGGAAAAGTAATAGAAGTGAGACACAGCTATCGAAGAACTCGCTTACCAATGCTGAAATTACCAAATCACTTGTGCGGAGGCGTCATCCATCAACCTGAATACTTAGTAGGGATTATTTCTTTATGTAAATGAAGATAATATTTATCAAGGCCGCACAGCTTAATTTCCTTACCCTTTTTCTGATGTAAATTGCAGACAGGTATCTTTCAGCTTCCACCTAAATGTTTTGTCAGTAGTAGGGAATAAAAGCTTTCCGATTTCCTGTAGCACTTGCAGCATAAGCCTCACTTGGCACCGTGCCCTACCCTGGCACAGATTATGCTTTGTACATCACAGTACGTCTACAGTGTTTTTGGCTTGCCCCAGGATGCCTAATTTGTAGCTACACCTTTGTTTGTGATATCAAGAATTAATGTTTTACACGTTTATTTGCATTATTCGGGCTGGCAGTTGCGTTAACATGCATCTCAAAACATTTTTGGGTAATTTTGCATTAATAATTTCCCGCACAAATTACATTAAGAAATATATTTTCACTTAAACGTCTGAGTAGCTCTTGTCACGTGGGCTATAATCATTGCCTTAATAACCTTTTGAATCAAAGCAAATAATAATGTTCCACACTCCGCAGTAATAATTAAGTTTATGTAAGAGGAATATCATTTATTGTCGATTTTAAGGTGTTTCTATCCTTTACAGTCTCTATTAGTATGTTGTTAACACTATCCGAAGAAAAGTTAATTTAAAAGATGCAAGATTTTTTGGTTTGCACCTTTTTGTTGGACACGAATTATTATTATTATTATTATTATTATTATTATTATTATTATTATTATTATTATTATTATTATTATTATTATTATTGACCAGAACAATAAAAGAAAAACTTAAATTTAAAATAAAGAGGGACACATTTTCGTGCATTCACCAACCACTCTGGGTCATTGTAAAGAACATGACTCCTAACGGGCCGACTTCTTCGTATAAAAAATGGCGGCCCGTCTTTTAAGGAGAGGTATGAGAAATGGCTCAAGAAACACAGAGGAGGGTAGAAAATTCTAATCCTTGAAAAAAAAAAACTCTCTGAAGGACAGAACAAACCGGTTGAACAACAACTGAGTTCACGATAGACACCCAGTATTCAGGGGATAACGAAGCTTTAGTGATCTTCACGAACAAATTTAAACAAGTAGACTTTCTAAGTGAACGATGTCTTGGAGAAACAACGAACGAAAGGAAATGAGAAGAGAATTTCTAGAGAGTATGTGGTACTGGTAATGGCGTTTCTTTCGGGGGTTAACTCTAATAGCTGTGGCGATAAAGCAGTTTACACTGGGCTGTCATAAACAGTCCTGAACTTATGAGCGTCACACATGGGAATAATTAATTTTCTCTGGCACTTTTCTTCGACGACATTGCAACATTTCGACGATGCTGTCTGCCACGGAAATTGTGCGGGATACTTGTTAGCTACTACTACTACTACTACTACTACTACTAGTATTTTGTTATTGTTTGATGTCATGCTGCATTTAGAAATGTACTCTGTTCTGCAACCAGACGCCTGTTTTCAGTAAACTGATATACCGATTTTTCATCGATTCAAAACTAATGCCGTAGATCTTGAAGTTCTTCAGCACCCTTCTTTGCACTCGGCAGGATATTAAGACTTTTTAAATGATGCTTATTTTATTACATTATGGCCGTTCTACCCACCTTTAATCTCTTTCTGCTCACAACTTCATAAAGGGGCCATTTCCCATTTACTGTCAAAGACCCAGACCTTAAAATGAGCGCTGTTATTTAATACATATTCCTCCACTTTATATGAAAAAATATTAACAAATGCTTTGATATGGCGGTAGTGGGGCTTGCATTCTTAACCCTCAGCGAAATCTGACCTTCAGTGCAAGGTGTATTTAACAAATACTACTTCGTTTCTTTATCAGCTAGACAGAATACTACCTGTGACCGTCAGTCCAAGAAGAACTTTTCTTTTAGCTAGTGCACGATTCTCAAATCAACATGTTGTCGCTTATGAATTGGTTTTTTATATGGAAAGTCGGAAAGTTATCGTTACCTGGCGGTCAACGGTGCTGTGATGTTCTTAGTTTAACTACGAGAAAAAGAGTTTGATTTTGTTTTATGTCTTAGGTGGAAAATTATGCATGTCACGCTGCTCGTATCTGGCTGGTCCTACATATATTTCATTTGAAGACCCCTTTCATCATTGGGAAACATTTTATCGTTTATACTGATTGATGTCTACATAGAGGTAATTGTAGCTAAAAGAAGAATGCTGGTAAAATCAAAAGTCTTTTGGAGTTAGGTCCGCTAGTTGGCCAGTGAGGATAATATTCATGTACTTATCCTCAATGAAGATGAAAAAAATTGTTCAGAGGTAACTATCTCAAACAGATCTTCTCTTGGTCAATTGCAGCTCGTAATTTCATGACAGATAAAATGATCAACGAAATAGTGTTTTTGCTCTCGGCAAGCCGTTGGTTTTAAGTATGCTAAAGAGTTTGCGTGTACAGTTAAGGAGAATGCATTATCCATTTATCAGTATATTTACAGAATGCGACTAAAAGGTCGCTTCCGGTTAGAACTAGGCTGTCTCTCTTATGTATACATTAAAGCCTCTTTTCGAAAGAAATGGTAATACTGGCTGCTTAAATAACCGCTTGATGCAGTTTTGTTATTCACGCAAGTGATTTAGGTCAAATGTGTAGAACTGTAGACAGTGAGCAGAATGCCATAATCCGGATATGTATATGTATATATTTTATATATATATATATATATATATATATATATACAGTATATATATATATATATATATACATATATATATATATATATACATATATATATATATATATATATATATATATATATATATATATATATATATATATATATATATATATATATATATATATATATATATATATATATATATATATATATATATATATATATATATATATATATATATATATATATATCATATATATCGTGTAGATACGCTGAACTTTACCAACCAGGAATATAGTTAAAATGGTTTATATAAATTTTTGTTAGTAAATTTTAGAAACATTTCTTTAGTAACCCATTGTCCTCGTGAAAAGCTAGGAATTGCCTGAATTTATTGCATACAATGTGGCTTGAATGTATTTCTTCTTCTAACTTAATTTCTTTACAAACTAAGTCAGAACTAATATGTCGTTCGTCTGTCTTAGAATTAGGTTTGCCGAGGAAAGAATATGATTGGTCAATTATATGTAACGTGTATTTGAAGCGGTATGGGGATCTTATGTATACAGATATTCATGCAAAGGCAAGATTCCCCTAAGCATATGCATGTCCAGTTTAACAAACCAGGGCTTGCTCCTTATGAGGCACAATGTGCTTCGGTTTTGGAGTTGAACTTGCACCATCATCGTGGTTAATGGGGTTGTAACTTCTTCCGATTATCATAGTCTTCAGTGTCTTGCGTATAGCTTTCTGTAAAATATATATGCTAACGTTTTGCCTTGTCGGGTGAAAACAACCTTCTGTCTCCCCCCCTGTCTCTCTCTCTCTCTCTCTCTCTCTCTCTCTCTCTCTCTCTCTCTCTCTCTCTCTCTCCGATACAGAAGTGATTGTCTGTCTGCTCGGACGTAAACACGCGAGGGCGAAGGGTTACAATGTATTTTTAACGATCCTTTGAAAAGTATCCCATATTCCTTAACGCAGTACAGTTGCTCTTAGTTTTGGTTTAATGAACTGTCATACATATAGGATTGTCTTAAGACGACTCAGTTCTAACATTTCATTGTGATTGGTTGGTCGAGGTGTGAAATGTTTCCATGTTTGCCACTTGTAAAATTCGGTTATAGTTATCTTTTCAACAATAGGCGGATAATTGGCCCTAGGAGTATGCTTTTAATCAAGAGAAACTTTGTAATTTGAAAGAAGGTTGCTTAGAGGGTTTCATCTAAGGATTTTTCAAAGATGCAAAGCCTTCCTCTTGCCAGCAAATGCCAGGTTTGGATCCAGCTGCAAGCTAATTCACCTGCGTTTGGGAACACGTAGATTCTTGAAAACTAATTTGGACCTCAACAAAGAAATGAACACAACTTGTGTTTTATGTCATTGTAAAGTGAGAAAAGGTCTAGAATATGCATTTGGGGTAAAGATAAATTGAAAGTTTTGTGACCCACGACCATTTAAGGCTATCAGGCTTTGCTGAGTTGTACACTTCACACTCGTAAGTTAATTTTGAAAGGACCAAGGCTTTGTATAGTTTCAATATCCGAGTTTGGTCAGCACCCCACGAAGAGTGAGACAGAACTTTCAGCACATTCATTGCATTCATTTTTTCTTGATATATTTCAGATGTGGAATTCAAGTCGGCTTGCTATAAAAAATCAACCCCAAAAAACACTTATTTCACCAACACATGGAATTCTCTGCCCATGTATGAACAAACCTGGATCAAGGTGAATCCTCTTAAAACCATTCCTCTCAGCCCACTTTACTATGTTATCAATGCAGGGCTGAAGGCGGGGAATTATTTTGGATACCCCATTGATTGCTAAGGCGAACTAGGTTACACTTACAACACTTCCTTGTGGCACTCCTTCTTGGTTGAATACATGTGACATTATTGCTCCAACCTGAACCTGAAATATCCTATTTTTTAAAATGCCTTGATAAAAAGAGGCAAATCGCCTCTCAGGTTACATTCATAAAGAACCCTCAGAATGCCATATCTCCAGGTTGTATCATAAGCCTTCTATGATCTTATGATACAACAGTAACGTGATGCTGCTTGTTAGCAAAAGCTTCACATATTGAAGATTCCATTCGAAACAACACATCAATTGTGGAGTGCATACTTCGAAAACCACACTGAGCAGGCGACAGATATTTATCACGTTCCAAGTGTCACATCAAATTTGTGTTCACCATTTTTTCCCCTGATCTCACACAGACATGATGTCATTACAATGGGACGATAATTCTCTGTCTTGAAAGGGTCTTTCCCTGGTTTCACGAATGGCAGTAATTTTAATACCTCCCATAGCTTAGGGAAGGCATGTTCTCGAAAAATCCTGTTAATAAGGCTTAATATGAAAAATCAGGTATTTTCGGGAGTATGCCTAATCATCGGATATTTTATATCCTCCAGTCCAGGAGATGATTCACTACATTTATTTAAGGCCGATTCAGACTCATTTATTGTAAAAGGTACATTGTATTGTTCATTCCTTGAAGTACTAAAATCAATTTCTATCTGTTCCATTAGCGTTCTTTGAGCTAAATAGGGTCTGTCATCATTTTCCTTGCAACATTAGCAAAATGATTAACAAACTCATTCGCCACAAGCCGGGATTTGTTATTTCACGACCATTGATCTTGATAACTGGAAGTGCCAAGGAGTAAATTTGCCTGCTATTTTTCTAACTCTTCCAAACTAAAGTCAGGTGTGTTTTGGGGGAAAATTCAACCACAAAGCAGCAGTTTATATGAATTTATCTCCGCGTGGGTTAAATGCGTCCACTGTATATGAGTTCTATATATAAAATATATATATAAAATATATATATATATACGTGTATATGATTGTATATAATATATGTGTTATTATATATATATATATATATATATATATATATTTTGTTTTTTCTGGAGTCATACATACATACATACATATAATAGTTGTTTTTCTCTGAGTCAGGAAAGATTTGATACTGAATGAAACATTTTATATATATATATATATATATATATATACATACATACATATATATATATTCATTTACATTTATTATATGTATATATTTATATTATATATATATGTATATATATATGTATATATATATGTATATATACACATATATATGTATATATATGTAAACATATATATATATATATATATATATATATATATATATATATATATATATATATATATATATATATATATAGATAGAATGGAAAATCTTTTTGGTTTACTTAGCAGCACTCGTATTCCTTGGAATAGACGGCTTGTGCTCTTATTCCCAGAAACGTTAAAGATTTCTTTTGCCTTTAAAGAGTATATTTTGGCAGATCCACAACTCTAGTAGGCGAGGATGACTTTGACTTTAGACGTGCACAGAAAAGAGTTGACCATCAGTCACCATTTGTCATCGTCTTTGAGACTCACGAACGAATGATAAATCAGCACAAGCCAAGGAAGATATATTTACATTTTTTTACCTTTTGATAATAATAGTTGTCCTTTTTTCTTTTTAATCTTTTTTTTTTTTTTGGTCAAAAGCACCTCGATCCATCCTTATAAATTAGCATTCAGTGTGTACATATTTACGCATGTAAACAAACACAGATGCACACACGTACATATATACCCACACACACACACTACAGTATATATGTATATATATATATATATATATATATATATATATATATATATATATATATATATATTCATATATATACATATATATATAAGTTTTGTCAATAATTTCACACGTGGCATTTTTATACTTGTAAACATTAAGCCACAAATCACTCATCAATACTGAATTCACTGTACCCTGGGAATAACATACCAAAGGGGAACAAAGCATGAAAGGTGTACCTATCCGATCAGGAATCGAACCTCTGTTTTTCAAAGTTGGAACATAGTTTATTTAAATGAAGTTAGCTTAAGGTTCGGTTCGAATGCTGCTTGGGGTAGGAGCACCTCTCATACATAATTCCCTTTGGGTGTAAGTTATTCCCATGTGTAGTGAATTCGGTAATGATTAGAATTTTGTTACTTGATATATATATATATATATATATATATATATATATATATATATATATATATATATATATATGTATAATAAATTTCTGACTCACATCAGGATCGAACCCAGGTCTTTTCAATTGAAATGCAAGGTCGCTGCCTACCAGGCCATACAAGTCATAAAAGAAATTGGAACCTGAGTACCACTGCGCACAAGGAATTACCTGGGCAAGCTAACTGCATGCATACCAGCGTGTTTTCCCCAACTTCCCGACTCAGCAATGACCCAATTCACAGCATTTCATTCGAATTATCCCTTCTGAGTGAATATGATAGAAATAATCAACACACAATCACGTGTGGAACAGAAATAATTTATTTTATGACTTGGCCTTGCAGCGCCTCTTACAATTGAAAGACCTGGGTTCGATCCTGATATGAGGCAGAACTTTATTTCTGTTCCACATGTGATTGTGTGTTGAGTATATATATACATATATAATATATATATATATATACATATGCAATATATATATATATATATATATATATATATATATATATATATATATATATATTATTTATAAATATATATGTATTATATATATACACACATATATATATATATATATATATATATATATATATATTTTATATGTATTTATAAATATATATATTATATATATGTATATATACATACATATATTACATTATGTATATATATATATATATATATATATATATATATATATATATATATATATAGATATATATATATACTTGTATATATAATATATATATTGATTCCAATTAATACAGTGTCCACTTATCTGATGAATAAAAGCGCTATTGATATTTCTAGAGGATTTATCGTGTAAACTTGTCATGGAGGATTCTTCTTGTTTCATTGGCATTCTGCATTACCCCTGACACGAGATTTTGGTTAAAATCTATTACTAATTGTATTCCTAAAATGGTTGAACTCACTTTTTTTCTGTGTTTGTTTACAATATTCAACTGAACTCTTTGTCCCCATCTCTCCCTACTTCGATTTGTTTTGCTTTATACGAGACATAAAAAAACACTGACAGCTTCCTTTCATAGTTCCCATTCTCTAAAAATACACACACGCACACATTCGGGAAGAGAGAGAGAGAGAGAGAGAGAGAGAGAGAGAGAGAGAGAGAGAGAGAGAGAGAGAGAGTTGAAAGGATACAATGGCAACGAACCAAGGTCTATTAGGGATGATGAGAAGGGGTTAGGGAGAAAGCGGAGAGTCACCTGAGAGCCATAAGTCTAACGCCACACACAATGCACCTGTCCCTATTAGTGACCCCGGAAAGAATGGACGCTACCACACAGACAGAATGGGAGGGGACAGACGATACAGTCAGACGGGCAGTACCCGTCTGTAAGCCGACGACGCCGTCATTTCTCTGAGCTACAGTTTTTGTTTTGTTGTGACGTTTGAAAAAGTAATGGCTTTATGTAATGTACAGGTTATGTTTATGTGTGATTGGTGCATGTGTGTTGGTCACGTCTTACCCTTTTAGCTTCTCGAATTCTTCACACTTTTTTGATACGTTTGTCACTGCAAAGCCTTAGATCCAAATGCAAGGATATTAAGAAATTCTAATGTCCGTAGCAGGATTCTAACCGATATCCATAGTATCGGAGAGAGAGAGAGAGAGAGAGAGAGAGAGAGAGAGAGAGAGAGAGAGAGAGAGAGAGAGAGAGAAAGGACTGCACAAATATCTAATGCTTCATTTTTACGTATCAGTAATTTTAAGCAATAGAATAACAGGTTCTGAAGCTTTGCTATATTATAAGGATATAAAAATGCTCAGTATTTCTGTTATCTGTTAAGTTATAAATGTTTATCTGCTTTTTACCTCATTTTTACTGTACTGATATTTCTGCCTTAAGAATTAGTTTAAATCTTAAAACCTTTCGTGTATGTTTCATGAAAATATGTACACTTTTATAAGCTAAAAAGATAAATATTATATGCTTTACTTTCAGGTGAAGTATACTGTAAAAAATACTATTCTCTCTGTTATACTACTGTATATTGATTATATATCTGAAACTGAAAGTGCATATCTGACATTTTTAAAAGTATGCAGTAATGTCTTGTAGGTTTTAGTTTTTTCCTTATAGATTAACAATAGCTTTAGTCAACTAGAAAATGACACCCTTCGAAAACTATAGTTGTGTACTTTTACAGTCAGATATGCAGGATGGTAACTAACTATTTTGGCATAACCGTCAATACAGATAACTTCTATCATTTTCATATTAAGTAATTTTTTTCAAGGGATTTATAGGTAGTGATCACTCATTTGTTATTGTATAGTCTGGCAAAAGGTTACGTATCTTTGATTCATTAAAAAAAATTTCTATATATATATATTCCAAATTATTTGTTTTTCTTTAACTTGGCTGTGTTACCGGATTGATACAAATCAATCTTAGCCTGGATGTTTTGCTCTTCACAAAACTTGTTCTTCCCAAATCGCACGTAGATTTTTTTTTTTTTTTTGTAAATATTTATTGATCCTGTTCGAAGCTATTATTGATTACCTTGACAGCATCGTGTGCAAAGCCCGATAGAATATCTTCTTAGAAGACCAGTCTTCTCCAATGTCCTCTGCGTTGAACCTTCCTAAAGATGCTTATCAGTATGGAGATTCAGTTCATGCATTCGTATGTAAGAGTTGATAGTAATATGTCCAGATCATTTCTCGAGATTTACTACATTTACATATGAGGACCCCAATCTCTTATGATAGTTACTGCACATGAGGTATTATATAGCAAGCTTTCATATCTTTGTGGCAAAGAACTGACCTTACGTCGAATATTGTTTCCATATTCGAGAACTTTTTATTCACTGTTTTGTTTAACAGTCATTCGTTTCTTCCGTAACCTATCCAAACTTCTAATTTTTGGTAACTCTTCATAGATCACCTTTTTGTGTCACAAACTTAATTTTTCTACGAACAATGCTCTTGAGAGTTTGGCTATACATCAGTGCCTCTTGGTCTTTCTTACAGAATGCTGTAGACATAGTTCTGCTGTAACTATAGCAAGAGTTGTTCTTGCAGTACACCCGTTGTGATTATGGGACCCGGGCTCGTTTCCCGCTACCAGACATCATAATATCTTCATATTTCTTGCACTTGGATCTTACGGCTTTATAGTGACAAGCGTGTCCAAAATAGCGCGAAGAATTCGAGAAGTTAAGAGGGCATTGTGGCTACCACAATTACATATGTATCTGGTAAAAAGTGATCAATAGATTCTACATATACATATTATATATATATATATATATATATATATATATATATATATATATATATATATATATATATATATGTATAAATATTTATGTACAGTAAGTATGTATGTGTGTCTGTATGAGGTTGCGACCCACCACAGTTGGCTATCTTCTGGCAACTAATTCACTGCTTAGCTCTTCATGGGCACGATGGGTTTCTAACGGAGCGCTCACAGTCCATCTGCCCTTGCCCATGATTCGAATCTGGGCACTGTCACTTGGTAGGCAAGTATATTACCAATCACATTACAAGTTTTAAATATATATATATATATATATATATATATATATATATATATATATATATATATATATATATATATATATATATATATATATATATATGTGTGTGTGTGTGTGTGTGTGTGTGTGACTGCTGACTAACTGGATTTAATAGCGGAAAAATGATAAAGATTCATCTTCCTTAAAATTTTCTATGGAAGACAGACTCAAAAGCCCTGTGGTTAGGGCGAAAGGGTGGTGAGGAAGTGCCCTGTAAATTGAGTGTGAAGCAGATTACCTTAATCCCATTTCCCATGCATTCTTGAGACACCCTGTGGTGGCAGTACATCATTGTAACATTATGCAGAAGGCTTTCGATTACCTTTGTGGTTGCCCTTTGAGGTTCAACCTGCTCGTCATGGTGTTACCAGGGTATTGCAGAGCCACTTATCAGGTCCTTTGACAACCCTGCCAGGCATCGTTCAAGTGATTTGCAGGTGTCCTGATGCTTAAATAGCTAACTAATAGTTGTCTCCCTTGTGCACCAGTGCATATACCTTCGAAATTTTACGTAGGTTTGATCAATGTACCTGTAGACTTGCAGTGTACTCGTATATAATTTTATTTCATACCTTTCGTAATTTACATATTTCAGTTAGTTAAATCGGGAAAGTCATTGTAAATTGAGCGCAAAACTTCGAGATTTATTTTCCAGTATTTATTTATTATAAGGCAGTTTAGCACAAGATGCTTTTGTCAGCGAATTACTCACGAAACAGCAGTAAATATTTTTGATGAATACCATTGTTAGGTTACGTTTTCTTGGCCATTCTGTTTTCTTTAAATTTCTGAATTTACATTTAATTGTAAACTATTTGACCCGCAAGTTTAAGGATCACTGAGAGGATGTATCCTAATGATCTCCGGGTTCAGGAGGGCCTTTGGCTGAGCGTTCCTTAATTCAATCCCCTGACGGGAAAATGCAACAGCAGAGAAAAATCATCCTACCGAATGACAAATGGAATGATATTGTTAATGGTGGAAATGGGTATCAGGGGAAGGGGGGATTTATGCCCTGGGTGGGTGAGTGGGGAAGGGAGATCATCTGGGAAAGATCTGGGATGTTAATGGCGGTGGTAAAGGCTCGGTTAAAGAGTGGCACCTTCCTCGCATTGACTTGAATGACTCGTAGCACTCCATCATACACTCCAGCTCCACCCTCTCTTGTCCTTCACCCTGTGTTGTATTGCATTTTCCCACCCATTGCCCCCTCATGCCGAAATGCAACTGTGGCTAATCCCGTCAGTGTTGCCAATGACTGACTTCCTTTGGGGTCGTGCCCTGTTGACCGTGTTTGTGGCGAGACTGTAATTGAGGCTCAGTGGAAATAGATGTTAAATTTTGGTGTATTTTAAGGGAAAATTCGTGGCTGACAGGACGAACAGTACCAAAGAAGAAAAGTCGTGTATGGACAAGATGCCCTTGGCGACGCTGTGTCATTATTCAGGTTTCATTGGATGCATTTTGGCGGGTCCTCGACAGAGCGCGGGGCGGTGCTTAGAACCATCACTCACGCTACTTAATGGTTGGGAACTATTAAAGACCAAGATCGTTACCACAGGTCGAGCCTATGACTATCGCTGCATCTTGCTAGTTGCAACGGTGTACTGCTTGTATTGAAAAATGTGTATTGCGATATCAAATGGTGTTTTAGAATGGGCTTACAGTCACGTTTCTTTGCTAGCTCTTGTAGAACTTCAGAGGATGCATTAGATAATTTTTTTTCGAGTTATGAGCAAGGTGCAAAATGGCATCTCAACATTTTAAAGATTTGAAACCTTAATCATTAGCAGTGTGACTATCAGTGTTGTCCACAGGTTTTCCTCGTATTAAACTTCTTCGGAATTATTCGATCGCAAGGCGAGAACTAAGGCTTGTGAAGACAAGGGAGAACTCTATATGTTCTTGTCCTTTAGAGTACGCTGCATAAGACGAGATTATTTTCTTTACCCATGTAAAGTTCGAATGCCGCGCAAAAACTGGTTAACCGGCACCCGACCTTGCAATTGAGCAGAAGAGCGCCTCGGATTTCCATGGCCAAGAGAGCAGAAAAGGGCGGTAAGGATTGGAGCTGAAGGCCTGCAAAGGGAAGGGTGTCTGTCGGGCATTGACGAGAACAAGGGTGCCCCACAGGGCAGGGGTGGGGTGGGTGGAGAGGGTGAGGGCATCAGGAGTAGCAATGCAGGTGACTATAAATCAGCCTCACCTTTGCACAGAGCATGACTTCTCCATTCAGAGGGACTCCATACATGTGTCCTAATTGTTCATTGCGGTGGAAGATTGACGGCCAGAGGGCCGGTATTAGAAGCCATTGCAGACGCCTTGTATGTCAGGGCGAACAACACCCCCGTGCGACGTTATCCTTCTTCAGTCGCTTTTAATCTGATCTGGAGGCAGAAAAAGGCAACAGAAGCTTATGGGTTTAACTTCGCATAATTCTTCGGCCTCTGCATCGTGCCTTTATGAAAATATTCGTTTTACAGTTTGGGGAATGGTAACATTTTCTTGAGAGGACGGATATTATAATTTTTTGCATTCATTAAAATGGCAGCTATTTCACTGCAGTGAAAATAATTGCTTGAAGCTCGGGAAGGAACATGCATTGTTCGATCACGGAAATAGCTCTTGTGGCCATGATTAGGAAAATTAAGTTATTATACCGTTATTGGCCCAACTTTTGGAGATTACGAAAATTACTTTAAACCTTTTTATATTATGATATTAGCTTAATAAAAGATATATATTTAATTTTCATATATATATATATATATATATATATATATATATATATATATATATATATATATATATATATCTATACACACACATATATATATACATATATATATATGTATATATATATATAGGCTATATGGATCAAGTGTGGACGTTGGACGGAAATTAATGGAATATATTGAACCTGTTGAGATCAATAATTTGCGCAGTTGACTTACAGCAAGAAAGAATTTAAAAGATAGGAAATGTGGAATTACGTAGAAGTCATGAAAAGGTTAACGTTGGTGAGACGGTGAATCAGAGCGCTTTGAGATGGTGTGATCTTATGGAGAGAATGGAAGATGATAGGTTACCAAAAAGAGCTTATAATTGTGAAGTGATGGGCGAAGGTTAGGAAGTGCTGGAGAGGGAGCAGATGAGATGCTGACGCAAAGTGACCTTATTATCCAGAAAGCGAGAATGTGTACAAACTGGAGGTGGATGAAAAATTGCACGCAAGGAGGCTCGACAACCTCTTGATGACCCTTATGTGTAGCTGTACAGGGGAGCTACAAGTTGTTGGAGTTTTGTGCATCGGGAGCTCATCCTCGATCCAGCTGTTGTATGAATGTGACAGTTGCCATTCCTTAGGTTTTTCTCGTATTTCCACTTCCTGAGAAGGAGAAAGATTCCATTTGAAATATATTTCACAAGTTAACAGTTTCTAATGAATGCGCCTCAAAATTTCGGAACTGCAGGTCTTTTTCCTTTTTTTTTATTTTTTTTCTCAAATAAAAGGAATGTCGTGGACACATATGTTAGGAAGAAAGCATAGCAAAATCGACTGGGCAGCTTAAGTTCTTGTCAGCAAAGGTTTCACGAACAGAGATATTCAAAAGCAAGTAAAATCGACTAAAAAAAAGTGGTACCAAGAACCTACCAGTGCACGAAACAACGGCAAAGAAGTAATAAATTGTTCTAAAAGGGCTACATGCACCAAATTACCGTTAGGATGAAGCAGTCCTTTAAAAGATAATTACGAACAATGTCAGCACCACCTCCGACGGCGTTAAGATCGCCCTCATCATTTATTTATTATATAAAAAAGAAGCTGTCGAAACATCGAATCTCCTTAAAAATAATCCAGCCGTTCCTCTCGAACATTTGAAGAGACAGAATGCCGTATACCGAAGTAGGGGATACCCTCATTCATATGACGGAAAACACCAAGATAGCAGCCCCCGATCACTATAGGCTACAATTCTTAGAGGCTCTGCATGTATGTGTAGAGAAATTACAACAGACGATGAACACGAAGGATGAAATCCACTCTCTTCCTGACGTTATCTACAGAAGTCGGCCTCTCCGCCACGTAATGCCTCTCTCTCTCTCTCTCTCTCTCTCTCTCTCTCTCTCTCTCTCTCTCTCTTCCAGTCTTGACGACGAACGAAGATGGCACTTAACCTCCCATGAAGAATTAGAGGAGTTTATTTCTGGTGATAGAAATTCATTTCTTGGTTTAATGTGGTTCGGATTCCACAATAAGCTGTAGGTCACGTTGCTAGGTAACCAATTGGTTCTTAGCCACGTAAAATAAGTCTAATCCTTCGGGCCAGCCCTAGGAGAGCTGTTAATCAGCTCAGTGGTCTGGTTAAACTAAGGTATACGTAACTTTTTTTTTTCCCACCCAGACAGATCCGACGCAACGATACCATCTCAGAAGTCATCCTCTGAGAAACGGTTTACCGTGCAGAAACGTCGATCACATGAAATTCGCCCAAACTGTTATCCAGTCCGCATACTGGAACATGAACTTTGCAGCCTTACATCAATAATAAAATTTTTCATATTCATATCCATATCATCCACGTTCCCATCTTAGAATAACTTACGGCCTACTATATGAGCAAGAGCCCGTGCTGGTATAACGCAGCTTAATCATAAACAACAACAACAATAACCTTGTAAATTATTATAAGCTGAAGGTGAGTAGAGGTATAGCCCGTTCGACACGTTCTTGTTATATAGATAAATGAACTTTGGGCTAGCAATCATAATGATAAAAAGTATTGGAAGTTCAGGGACGCCCCTACGCCATGATCCACGTCTCTTATTGCCCATGATTCACGATCAAGGTTCAGTGGAAACCAATTTTCACAGAATACTTTATTTTGCTTTTTTCGTCAATTTTTGTAATACGCTCGTTTGGAGGATAAAATCTCTACTGTCTCAGTCAAGGTCCTTTAAATACGTTGGTCTTAGTGAAAGGAACTGAGAAGGAGACGAAAGCGAAAGGTGATGTGAGGGAAGCAGCAAATCAGGAACTTCTTTAGGAGTCTGACATAAAATGCGACTGAAAGGACTGACGCATGTGTGAGAGAAAGAGTAATTTTATCGATATCAAAATCAATAACAAAAAAGCCCTTTTCACTCTTTTGTTTGTTCTGACAAAATAAATTTTCAACACCTTTGTAAATATATATATATATATATATATATATATATATATATATATATATATATATACTAATATATTATAAATATTCATATATATATATATATATATATATATAAAAATTAATGAAGGCAGGGGAAGCACACCAACAGGTCAAGAAAGTCATATTTATTCAATTGCAACGTTTCATTTGAGGCCAACCAGCAGGCATCATTTTCAAGCTACAAGTAATAATACCTAATTAGTACAATAAAATTAAGTGACAAATATTAAAATACACAATATAAATTACATTAAAACAAGCGAAGTTAAAAATATGAATAAGGACCAACCATCTTGAGTATGGAGGCAGAGGAAGGACTGACCAAAAACGTAAACAGTTCACGAGAGATAAAGAGGTGTAGACGTGGCTTGGGTGTTCAGTGTGGGGACCAGTTTTTTGGAATAAACAATGATTCATTAATTGCTAAAAGTTTGTGATTAGAGGCTCTGCCCAAAACCTTAAAGTCCTTGTACTGAATAGAATGTTTGCATTTTATCGGCATGATCCAGTATGTTTGCTGACTCACTTTTGTCCTCGATGTAATCGAGGAACCTATATTGTCCTCGACACATAGGTTACTTAAAGTCCGAATCGACAGTCATAGAGCTGTCATGCTATAGAACTGGCACTAAACTTTCAAATGTATGAATTTTCCAACATAATTTGTTATCATGCCGAGAAATGCAAACATTCTATTCAGTACAAACATGACTTTAAATATAACAGTAATAAATATTAAAAGTGAAAAAAATGTTTGAATTAAGTAGCAAGGTCTGTATACAGCATTATTATTATTATTATTATTATTATTATTATTATTATTATTATTATTATTATTATTATTAATAATAATAATAACGTTATTATTATTATTATTTTTGAAGGTTTATTTTTCAATTACTATTATTTCATTGAATACCTTGAACTTGGAGAATATACGGTAGATCTGGTAATTATAAAACAGATTTGCCTTGAGGTTCCTTACAACTGTTGTACAAACTTCTACATTTCCTGTGGACCATTA
>NC_089754.1:23900677-23908177 GCF_040412425.1 Macrobrachium rosenbergii | reverse complement strand
ACTGTGGTACACTTCACGCTCCAGACCAAGGTATGTTACAGGTTTAGATTGAAAAGATAATGAACGTGAAATAGTCAAAGACTAGATTATTAAAAGAATGCAAATTGAATCAGTTAGATATAACCAGTTTATCTCTTATAAATAATAAGTTCTAAAGGAAAAATTAAAGTTAAAAAAAAAGATTTTGAGTTATATAAATGTCCAAGATTTCTCTATGCGTACAGTTTTCTGTTCTATTTTCCAATAGTGTTCCTTCAAAAAGAAGGTAAAGCGCTAGTTTTGTCGTCAGGAGTTCTCTCATCGTCTGTTATAGTAAGGATGATGGAAAACTTAGCATTTATTATCCACCAAGCTGTTGCTATTTTGCCATTGCTTCTACGGCAGAAGGGCTTTCTTGCAAAGCATAGTTTTGTGAGAAAACATTGTAGTAGTAATTGTCTGCTCAATCCCATGACTTTTCAGCCAAGTCTGAAATAATTTCGGGGGAACCTCCGTGTTTTCAGTTTTCATGAGATGAAATGCCCAGATAACAAAAGTGCTCCACCGTTTCAGGACAATTTGAAATCGTGAATGGAAATGCTCGCATCGACCGAGGGTTTTTCCTGCACCCCCGTCTGGGCGGACTTCACCCACGGGGCCACAGAAGAAGAACATGGAGAAAAAAAAGTGGCAATAGATCAAGGCGAAGCTTCCAGTGTCCCCGCCGTAACATCATAATAAGGGCATTGCCAGATATTGCACTTTTATCCAGCCCGGGTTTTTGCGATCATTTAGAGTCGCGAGAGGACAACGGGCTACAACTTCCCCCTTTGTCCGAATTATTTATGGCCTCTGCAGTGGCATCCATTGAGGGAAATTTTTGCCGTCGCCTTTTGTGGGCTCAGGGCTGGAGGTTGCTGCCGTGATGGATGGCTCGTTGATGCGCTCGGGAAGCTGATGAGGAAGATGATGATGGTGATGATAACGTCGATGGCGGTGATGACTATCTCGTTGTGTCTGATTTTCCGTCTGTCGCAGTTTCTTGCCACCGTGGGTAATTAGATCTCTCTCTCTCGCCACCTCTCTCTTTCTGATGACCTGTAACGTGTAGTTTTTGGGAGAATATTGATTGTACTAAAAGGTAATGTTGTGTTCAGTAAATATTAAACAAAAAAACCCTTTTATTTGCTTGTTTAACTCAGCAAAATGGGCTTCAAGGCATCAGGGTACTATATTTGTTAATATACCTATTGTAGCAAACAGTGAGTGTGACTACAGTTGAAAGATTATAGAGGAAAACTATTTCCAGTACAATATTGTCAACCGCAATATTTTTTAATACTTCTATAGTTCTTTATATGTAACTATTACGTAACGATTACCATCACTTTTGTTTAATATTGTTAAATATTTCTATTTCTAGACAATTCTCACCCAGTCTTCGTTAGCATCACTAAGTCTTATTTTTTTTAATTGAAACAAATTACTATCACTACGTTAATTTCCATAATGTGTTATAGTATGCTTGCCTGTTGCACACGTAATCCTTATGATTTTTATATTTCCAAACTTAGAATTTTGGTAAATACGGGAGAGTTAGTATTAAAGTAACCACAAAAAGTCATTGTTAAACATTTTTTTAGGTTCCCAAATCTTCTTTAGATACACTTTCGTGTAATTGTTACACATTTCCAAGATCCCTTGAAAGTACTCGGTACTTAGCTTTCATTTTCTCCTTGTGTGTACATATAGAAATATATATATACACATATATACATGCATGTATACTTACATACATACACACACACACACATATATATATATTTATATATATACACCTCTCCTCTTTTTGATTTTGAATCTGAATAACCGTTTCTTTGTACATTACCGTCAGTGTGCTAAGCAATTCTTATGATTAACGCAACTGAATTGGGATATATCATCAGTAAATTCGAGCCAACATCTTCCGTCTTTTCTACAACATATGCATATATATATATATAATTATATATATATATATATATATATATATATATATATATATATATATATATATATTATATATATATATATATATATATATATATATAATTATATATATATATATATATATATATATATATATATATATATATATACATATATATATATATATATATATATATATATATATATATATATATATATATATATATATGTGTGTGTGTGTGTGTGTGTGTGTGTGTGTGTGTGTGTGTGTATCCTGCATTTATACATTCACACGTCTATGGATCATCAACTGCTGTGTAATCAAGGAATTATATCGATGATGTCTTGGTGACTGATGTCGTTTCAGTCAACAGGCTTGAATTGTGCTGCAACATCCGGACCTTTTTTCCTGTAATGTGTGTGTGTATGGTCGTGTGTATGTTTATTCTTAAATGTAAATCTCTTCATCAATGCTAAAATTTTCATCGCTGAACGACTTCATAGGTCTCAGCGCTTGGCCTTTTGCCAAGATTTTATAATCCAGTGCAGTAATGAGGCCCATCTATACTGACTAATAGTGAAAACCCTTGAGATTTGCCAGGTGCTGTATTTATTTATTAATTTATTTTTAAAATTTGGTTTATTATTCTGATCCTCTAATAAAGGGGTAAACGATCGCATTCAGTCGGTGGGTCATCATAATAATAAGCAATATGGTTATGATAATGACAGTGATAGCAGTAAGGCACAAAAGGAAATAAAAAAAAAATCTGACTCAAGGACGTACGTGAAGTTTGGGACTCAAGAATGAGCCTTTGTGCCAGTCCACGAAATGAGCAGGAGCATGTTTTTCCTGTTTAGCAATGTGTAGCTTCTGGCCTCGAAAAACTGGAGACCTGTGAGACATGTTTTGTTCTTTATTCATTTTATACTTAAAGGTTTAAAAAAAATGGACGGTACCTAAGTTCGTGACGTTAAGTTATTATTGAAATAACTGAATGTATCAGTTTTGCTGTTGCACACTTGAAAGTCGTGTATATGTTTTTGTTTTTTAATACTTCGACTGTTTATGGTGTAGCTGTAATTGGATCAATCAAAATTTGATATTTCGCTTTGACAGGGCCAATATATAAATGAGGTGGGAGTACTTAGGTTTAAGAACATTTTTAACCACTACGCGGCATAATTGATAAATTCAGGGATGATAAAATATAGCAGTTATATAAGTAAATACAAAAGTCAGATTTTTCCGTCGTCAGAAATAATGCGCAATTCACTTAATCATATTTTAGAGTTAATGAGGCCCAAACAAGGGAAAACAGAAGAAAATGACAAAGAACTCTGCCTGTGTCTCTGCAGAATTTAAAATTAGAATAATAAAAACGATTAAGAAAAAACCAGTGTGTCGATGGTCAGAGGGATGTGCGAATCTTCCGATTAAAGATAGCGCTAACGAGGCGCAAAGGGAAAAAAGTCGAGAAAAAACGATAGATAAAGAAGCCTTAGAAGAAAGGGGAGACAGAAGGGCGTAGTGGATTTGAGGTATTTAAGGAGGTGATCGCGAGGGTCCTCAGCGGAGTCAGATTATGTAAAAGGCGATTGATGGCCGCTGTGAAAGGGAGAAAGGATAGAAAGGAGAGAAAGAAAAACGAAGAATGAGAAAAAAAAGTCCTCAAAAAAGGGAGGTGATGGTCCCAGCCCCAGAGAAGAGATGAATGGTTGCATCTCAATTGCAAACTTTTTCCTTTCAGACTCCTGACAAGATGGATCTTTTTGTGCGACCTAATGGGAGAGAACTGCGTTGGGCATTCATGCCCCGGGGTCTGGGGCTCTCCCTCCCTCCTTCCCTTGTGCCTCATAGGATGTGATCCTCCACCATCCTCCGAAGGTGGCAAAGGCGAGGAGGGTACCTGAAGAGCAATCGCACGCAAGTGGGCCTTCAATCATAGCTTTCTGCGCTATGGTTTCTGCTTCTTCTTTTTTTTTTTTGCACCAGGAATGCATGAATATTCTGTGTATTGATGTGCATGGGAGGCTTTTCTGCCATCGGTTGCATTGTATTTTGTAGTGCACTCTGAGAGTAGTAGGGTTCTCGGGACGGACACGATACGACGACTAGTAAGATCAGTGATATCTTAATTTTTCTTAGTTGTAGATAGCTTTCAATCTTTTTTTATTATTAAAGAAATAAGCTTCTGTGGACCCAACGTGTGTGTCCGTGTGTCAATCTTTTTGACTTTTGTGTCATTCATGTCAAACCGTAAGATGGGTTTAATTACGCTGAAGTGAGTCCAAGATTAATATTCGAAGAAAAACTTATTATCTATCATAAGTCGTGTAAGGATATTTACCGTGCTTGTGTTTCATTTAGATAAACAAACATGGAAAGTGTCTAATGTTGTACAGGTAAATTCAGAGTATTTCGGGTACTATTTTATCGTATAGCTAACAACGTCAAATTCATCAAGGAGCAGCAGTGCTGGATCACCCTATCGTGAAACTGAAGAAAAAGTAGTGTAATAACTGCAGCATTGAAATTTGTTGTGATGATCCGCATTTATAAAGCTTCTTTTAGTATCCGTAAATGACGCGTTTTTCCTGTCTTCATGTTTAGTTGTTGACACTTCCTTATCGCAATGAATATACCCCGAGATTCTTAAAATGGTGACTGACGACCAAAGGTGAACAAATGCCTCTGATACCCATTAGTTAATTTAAGGAAACAGCAACCTTAAAACAATTCAGGTAAAGGAAATTAGGTTATTTGCAAATTTCGACTTTTCGTGGATTTTGCGGGCTAAAATCACTCCGAAAACCTTGATGAATTTTGTCAAAAATATCTTAGCATTCATATGACATGAAAGCATTGTTAACAGAGAGAAGCGCTAACACGGTGTTGTGAAATCAGAAGCCAGAGCAAGTGTTAGGGGACAGAAGGTAATTGGTGAAAAATAAATTGGCAATATAATTTTACCGCAGTATAAAGGCCAATGACATCGTCTGTCCCAGAAGAACAGATGACGCCATTCTGCGAGGGTATCACATCACTCGCTATTAAGTTGAAAGTGTATTGGGATGCCAGAAAAAAACTAGAAAATGCTAAATCTAAGCTTTCTAGTGCCATTTCATCTAAGTGAACGCTAGTTATTCACATGCTTGCCTGAACTTACCCATTGATGAAGTTGTTCGAATTCCCTTTGCTACTACATTATCTTGTGCAATGAGGAACATGAGGCATTTTCATTTCTGTACAAGACCGGAGAAAGAAACATTCAGGGATGTGACATTGGAGCAATGCTTTTGTCACAAACCTTTTTCTACGTATCCTGCAACTGCATAGTTTCCGAGACTCTAGATGGAAAATATTTCAGTATGGGATACACTTTTTTTGTTCAGCACGTATCCAATGGTATGCCCCTCTACATCCCATACCTTTTCTGATATACCATTATCGTCATTATCATTCCTTTTCTTATTTTATCCTTATCCTTCTCTCTGCAATCAAAAACACTTTTTCGGTTTAATTGTGTGGTTGTTTATATTGTATAACACATTCAATACTTTTGAAGGAAAACCCTCGATCTTTTATTAAGAAGAATGCACTTTTCAAGCGCGTTTAAGAAAGGTTGTTCAGAATACGTTATCAATGCACTGTATTGGTCTTGCATTTATATTATATATACATATATATATATATATATATATATATATATATATATATATATATATATATATATACATATATACACACACACAAAATCAGACACACACATACATATATATATATATATATATATATATATATATATATATATATATATATATATATATATATATATATATATATATATATGAATACACACAAAAACACACACACATATATATATATATATATATATATATATATATATATATATATATATATATATATATATATATATATATATATATATATATATATATATATAGACAAAAAATACTGTGTTGTAGGATAGGATGAATATCTTGAGAGTGACTTGAGAGTCTTGTGAAAATGTGTTCTGAAAGTGCACAGTTTTTGGAGACAAGGTGTTTTGCAAAGACGAATAATTATACATAAAAGCGAAAATGTTGATGAAAAATGAGCGTTGTAATGTGTTCGTATACATCACGTTATTATTCCCATGACAGAAATATACATTGTGTAGTGAATGGATGGCTAAGTTGATGGATGAAATGGTGTGAATAACTGATGATGAATTGTATTTTTGGCCAGGTAGTATTATGAATATTACTGTGATGCAATGAAGACAAACGGCCTTCATAATAAAATTTTAGAACATTATATGAGAAGATGATGAAAAAAAAAATGGGCTAGGATGAAAAATACCAAAGAGAGAGGAGTTGATGATATATATGCAAAAAAAAAAAGGTTAATGAGTCAACAGGGACTGCTTGTATTAGGAATAGACACTTAGAAAGAAGAAATTAAAAGCACGCTCAGTGAGAGAGAGAAATGAAAGTTATAGGGAGACGATGGAAATAATTCTGAAGTGCATTTGCAGGACAGAAATAGAACCTTGCAGAGGATGAGAAAAAAGCTTGAATGAAAAAGGTAGTATTTGAAAGAGAGTTTAGAGGTGAAACAAAACGAGCACTGCATGGAGAAAACGAAGCAATATCGGAGAAAAGCAAATGAAGAGAGAAGAGGTTAAAGAGGAAATGGATTTTTGCATAAGAGTTGCAAAGGGATATACATATTGTCTGAAGGCAATGCAGTTGACATTCTGGGGAGTGAGCATTGTATGAGTTTTTGAATGTAAGAATTTCTAGATTTTAGTGTTACTTAAAAATGAAGGACGATATGTAGAAATAATTTCGTTAAAAGAGTAAGACAGAGAACAAAAGGAATGTTAGAGAAGAGCATCGCTGTAACAGATGAGGAATAGGGAGATTGGATCAGTTATTTGCCATGATTCTGTAATATATTACTTTGTCATCTTATCCAGTACTAGATAGCTAGGAGAGAGATGCTAATACGATTTTATTAGAGCTAGGAAAAAACTAAATTGTGCATGTGAACCAAGGAATATTTAGTTTCTCTACCTCTCAGTCCTTAGAAGTATGTTCAGCTTTTCATAACATAAGAACCACTTCGAAATTTGATGGAGGAGACAAATAATTATACATATGCATTATTAACTTCAACTTTCAGTAATCTGAAGACTGGAAAAACTGAGGTTGGCCTGTCATAATTCAAATCAGTCTTTCCACAACTCTTTGAATCAACCACATAATTTCTGCCACTATAGATTAATACTTCTCCGAAAATCGAAATAATGACAAGTACAGACCGTAGGATAGATTAAATAGATTTAGTTTTAGAAAATAATGGGATGACCCATCAGTCTTCATCTCAGCCATGTAGGGTCTTTGTTAATGTGCTTGATGTCGAGAATGAAAGGTTCGTTTAGCGAGAAATGGTTCTGTTAATAGGTATCAGAAAGGATTGTAATGTCATCGTCTTTGCTCTCTAAAGTTATCAGCTTTTTTTGAGTTTCAGTCTTCTAAGTT